>NC_090752.1:90809268-90829268 GCF_036898095.1 Palaemon carinicauda | reverse complement strand
GTTTGGATATCAATGAAGTTAATCAGCTTAAGCAGATTGGGACTGTGTACCTAGGCTTCTTTTCTGCTTGTTCCGCTTCCACTGATGCTGACTTCTCTCTGTTATTGGAAAACATGCTTTATCCAGAAGGATTTATGGTATTGAACATAGTTGAATACACATCCCGTAATACAATGTATATGTTCAGTGTTGTTTTCAGTGTGTCATTATTGGATCTTTCAACAGCTTTTGTAAGAAATTTCTCAGCAATGACCATCCTCACCTTGTAGAGCTGTTCATTGTCATCTTTCTGACAGAAGAAACATTGTTCCTTATCCTGTGGATGGTGTTGAAGGGCCAGATTCGTTCATTTCAGTGCATCCTCTTTACTTTCCACGTTTCTTGGCAGTGTGGCAGCCAGTAGCTAATGCATGTTTGTGTTTTGGAAAGCCTCTAAAATGTTTGCACCCCTTTCAGAAAACTAAAATCACTGCCAGATCTTTGTTTAGACAGCCTCTATAACGTTTACAACGCTTCCAAAAAGCTGAAATCAATGGCTACAACATCACAATCACCTACTGCACAACCTCTGCAACGTTTACAACGCTTCCAGAACATAAAAATCGCTGCCATATCTTTGCTCAGACGTTGGGCTTGGTCATTGCTAGATGCTTTATGTAACAATGATGATGATAGACTGCCTGATTTGTACAGAGTTTGTTCTTTGTACAGATTTGCAGTCATTGTTGGACCTCGACATAGTTGCCGTCATGCATACTGGCACTCTTTAATACTACGGTATGTCCAGCACTCACTGGTTATATGCTATCCAGCGATGTTGCACCAACTGCTTCTATTTGATAGACTCCTGAACTTAAGTAGCTTCTTCAGCAGCTTTTGGTTTGTCACTTATGTTTAGAGCCTGAAAAAAAAAAAAAAAAAAAAAAAAAAAACACCATTATGATACAACCAATACCAACTTACATGTAGGGTGCAGTAAACTGTTTCAACACATGATATTGGCCTTCTACAATAATCAAACCTCTAGATAAACATGCGTTTGTGGTTGGTGTTTAGTATGGCCTCATGACCAATTTGTCTAATGAAATCAGTAAGTATTTGCAAGACCTGTTGCAAGAAATCTCAACCCATCTGCAACTATGAGTACCAAAAGTTTTTGAGGTAAAGGGGAATATCAAAGTATCGCCAGTGGTACTGATAGAAAGTAAAGATCCAAATATTTTTCAATTGCAAGTAAAACTTCATTACTCATATAATTAATTAATTGTTGTACTTAATTACAACAGGGTTCATAAATAATGTGAAAATATCCTAATTTACAATAAATATTTTTACATTTGAAAAATTATAGTCAGAATGTATTTAATTTAAGCATCATCAAAACAATATTCTAACCTGTATTTTTCTAACATCAATAAAGTTCAAAACGTTATTGATATTAATTGTTGCATTGTCTTTCATCTTACTGATAAAAATACTGATTTTAACGAAACACAACTTCAAAAACATACTGTTCATCGTTTTTATAAAGCAACGAAATCGTAGAAATTAATACAAGAAATCCAACCGCTTTAATTGCAGCCTCAGATTTAGAATCCTCGATTTTCTAACCAACGGAAGGAAATGATGAGATTATTTCAGGATTAAATGTCATATGAAATTATAATTGCAATTAAATTGTGCTTGCAAGCAATGTGCCTTCCACATGAGTTATTTTGAGTTGAATTTGTCAGGGTTTGTTTCATAAGGCATTCCGTTAAAAGTTCTAATATTAATTTATTTATGGTTCTTAAAGTGGTGCAGTACAACCACTACCTTGCAGTTTTGGACGTAATGTAATCATTTCTATTTCTTGTTTTGTATCTTTATAAATTTAGCACAAAAAAAAAAAAAAAAAAAAAAAAAAAACAGAAGAAGACGTGACAGGTTTTTCGATAATGGTTTTCTTGCCGTTAAAAAAAGTAGAATGAAGAAAAACTGTGATAGGTTTTCACCTATGTAAAAATAAAGTAAGAATCATAAAGGGATTAGGATACTAATGGGGAAAATCTTGAAAGAAGTTTGAGAAAAGAATTGCAGGAGAATTGAAAAAGAAAATAGCTGACAACAGAGAATTTATTACGTTAGTTTTATCTAATTTTGCACTTTGTTTAAGATAATGATTATGAATTGGATATAAGGGGGTTAACAATCACTTTCTAATGAACATTTATTTCATGTTCGTTGTTTGTTAATATTTCATTCAATTTAGGTAATTGCATTAAACCTTGCTAATTCATTAGTGATAAAATATATCATGTGTCAGAAACAGTATTGCTTTAAATGACATTACAAAAACATTTGCTGTCACGAGACAAATAATAACATTGGTTAGTAAGAAAATAAAAGATAAATAATAATAATAAAAAATAGATTGGTTAGGTACACAAATAAAGGCGAAGGATATATCATAATAAGTACAATAGGATTTGATATTCAGTTAGAGAATAAGTATACGATAATGAAAAGAATGATAATAGGAAAAATCAGTTACATATAAAATATATTAATCCATATGCAGTGGATAGAATGCATATATTTGAAGCCCATTTATTAGTATATGTTCGTTGCAATATCAGTTTATTTTCCCTTACTGCTTACCTATGGAATTCTATTCCTGCTTTAATTATTCCAACAATTTACATCCTTCATTTCTCAAATTATTGATAAGTGCAGAGGTTAGTGAAGGGGCAACATGGTGCCCTTGACTAGACCAGGCCCGAAGAAACTATGATAAGGAAGGGGACTGGTGGGACTATTAAGATATCAATAAACTTGACTCATTAAGGAAAAAGACTTGTAAGAATCAGAAAGAAAAGTTGAAAGAAAATTCCTAAGCTTGTCTGGTAAAGGAAAGAATGAGTAGTTGAACTATGCATATAAAAATCCGGGCCGTGAAAGCAAAAACTCTATGTGCAAATATCTTTATATATCATCTCCTCCTACGCCTATTGACGCAAAGGGTCTTTGTTAAATTTCGCCAGCCATCTCTATCTTGAGCATTTAATTCATTACTTCTCCGTTCATCATCATCTACTTCACGCTTTATAGTCCTCAGCTATGTAGGCCTAGGTCTTCCAATTCTTCTAGTGTCTTGTGGAGCCCAGATGAACGTTTGATGAACTAATCTCTCTTTGGGAGTGCGAAGAGCATGCCCAAACCATATCCATCTACCCATCATCATGATCTCATCCACATATGGTTACTGGAGTAATCTCTCTTACAGTTTCATTTCAAATCATATCCTGCCATTTAACTCCCAATATCCTTCTGAGGGCTTTGCTCTCAAATATACAAAATCCATTGGAGATTGTTTCATTGTCATACCATGACTCATGTCCATAGAGTAACACCGATGTCACTAAACTGATATATAGTTTGATTTTTATATGTAATTTTAGGCGATTTCATTTCCAAATTTTACTTAACCTAGCCATTGTCTGATTTGTTTTTTTCCATCTTCCACTAAACTCTAATTGTAAAGACCCTGTATTGGAGATCATAGTTCCTAAATACTTAAATGATTCTACCTCATTAATCCTTTCTCCTTCCAATGAAATTTCATCTTCAATTACATACTCCGTTCTCATCATCTCTGTCCTTTCTTCTATATATCTTCAGCCCAAGCTCGTGTGATATTCCATGCATTCTGATAAGCAAGCATTGCAAATCCTGTGGTGTTATGCAACAAGGACAACATCATCAGTATACTCTAGGTCTGCTAAATTCATATCACCAATCCAGTTCAATCCTTCTCCACCATCTGTAACTGTTCTACGCATTACAAAATCCACGAGGAAGATAAGCACTATATGTGACAACACATTCCCTTAGAGTACTCCACTGCTCACTGGAAATTCATTTGATAAGACTTCATTAACATTAATTTTGCACTTGCTATGCTTATGAGCAGACTTAAGAGGAATTCCATAATAACGCAGGACTCTCCACAAAATTGGCAAATGCACACTATCAAAGGCTTTTTCATAGTCCACAAATGCCATCAAAAGGAGATTTTTATATTCTACGTATTGCTGCACAACATGTCTCAAAATGAAAATTTGGTCAGTGCAACTTCTATCTACCTTTTCTAAATCCTGCCTGTTCATCTCTCAGCTTTTCATCAATCTTTCTCATCAGTCTGTTTTGAATAAGCATATTATATATTTCATAACTGACATAAGTGTTATACTTCTGTAATTATTGCAATCTGTCAGTTTTTTTTTCCACCTACACTCCTAATTCCCATTCATCAGGTTTTGCTTGCCTCTTCGTGCCACTTCTACAAAATAATCTTGTAAGTAGTCTGGCAGTTATTCCATCGAATTCATTCATGGGCACATCAATGTCTTCATCAGTTTCAGGTATATCAGTCAAATGACTTCCTTCATATCTCCTATTCACCGCATTAAAGTGTTTCATCCAATGTTGTCTTTCTTCATTTTCTGTTGCTATAACAGAACCATCTCTCTTTTTGATGGGGATATGCCTCTTCTTTGCCCCAGTCGAGATTTCATTAATAATTCTATGAGCAATTCTTACACCATATCCACTTCCTGAATTCATAGCTTTGTCAGTCTCATCTGCTTTACTGTCTAAATATTCTCTCCAGTCATCACTGGCTTTTCTTTTGACCCCACTATCAATCCTGGAATGCTTAGCATGCTCTATCTTGTAATTTTCATTACATCCTCGAAAACTTTTAACAATCAATTTCTGTCTGTCTCCTTTATATAATTTCCTAGGTATCATTTGATATCCATGGCTTTCTCCTTGTTACTGAATGTCCCAAAACTTTACTACCAACTGACTGATATATGTTCTTAATATCACAAAATTTTTCATTAATTGTCTGTTCTATCATGTAAAAGAAAATTCAGCAATAATCAGAATCATCTAGATCCCCCCCCCCCCTCTCTCTCTCTCTCTCTCTCTCTCTCTCTCTCTCTCTCTCTCTCTCTCTCTCTCTCTCTCTCTCTCTCCAGCGCAATTACCTTTCTTTCTTAGATCTCTTGGAAGTCCAATTTCTGTCAGTGGAATTCTGCATCGTTAAGTGACACTTTCGGCTGCGTTAATTATGGCGTTAAAACCTTGAATGCCCCCCCCCCCCCCCCCCCCCCCCCCAGTTACATGTGTCCTCAGGGTTGATCCCCTGATCCTCATTTTGCTTACTCGAAGGAATGAAATAGGATGTCTTTGGTCATAAGGAAGAGACCTTACGAATACTAGTCACATCATGTTTTTTGAGGAAGGACTACATCTCTGTTTTTGCTAACGGTGTCATTTCCATGTTTTGTTCTTTTCAGGATGCCAGATAATTCGTAATCATCAATCAATCAATCCGTCTGTATTCTCATCAATCACCAAATCCTCTATGCTTTTCCTATCATTACCTCCTACCACATAACGCTAATGGAGAAGTAAATTTGTCTTTGGGAGAGAGGAGAGAGAGAGAGAGAGAGAAGAGAGAGAGAGAGAGAGAGAGAGAGACGGTGGGGGAAGATGGCTTCGCCCTTTCTAGGCTCTGTCCATTTTATTTAAAAGAATTAATTCAATCACATTTTAGATATCCACACTTGATCAGTTGTATTTGTTTTCTCGTGGATATCGGTAACAAGATTTTTACATAATATATTTGTGGTGCTAAAGGAAGTTTCCATGGCCTCACCATCAGCTTAAAACATCACAAACTGGTATTGCAACATAAAGCGCCATAGAATTAGAATAGGTAGATTAGCTGAATTTGACAAAGGCAGCTGTTTGAGGTTAGAGAAAATTGCCAATATTTTCCGGCCATCTTTATTGTTGCACTCTTCCTGTTTCTTTCCTAAATGGAATGAAGCAGTCATACGCAGCTGAGTCCAACTTCTGTGGCAATTAAAGCTCATTTGTCTGGAGGGAGGTGGACGGCCAGCAACTTTGATGAGGCTGGTAATTGAATTAGTTTTATATAAAGAGGTTTTTGCAGCGGTGCAAAGTTGTGTGAAAGGAAAGAAAGTTAGGCCATGTCAGGTAGTCTCTCTCTCCTCTCTCTCTCTCTCTCTCTCTCTCTCTCTCTCTCTCTCTCTCTCATATCTGAATGAGCTTTAAGATTTACATCATTGTTGGACTTTTATAGATGATTACACTATTTCTTAAACGGTCTTAGATACGACAGTGGTTAGTATAGAATAAAGTAAACAACAAATTTGTAGGAAGGCCTAAATAAATTATATTACCTATAAATTTTGAAGCATCTTTAATTACTAAAATTGTTATTGATTAATTGTTATTTTTATATAACTTTCAATATCCGATTTTTATAAGTAGGTGGATTACGACTTTACGGTCGTATCACACATGATTAGAAATTCATATTTAAAGGCAAGACTCTCTCTCTCTCTCTCTCTCTCTCTCTCTCTCTCTTAGCCCTGCATAAACTATGAACACGAGCTTGACTTTCCACAAGCAAATAATCACCGACTTCAATTTGGGTCCTGGATGGTCTTGTAGTGATGTTGCATTGTTTATGCCAGCTGAGGTTGTCGGGGAGAAGAGGTGGGTTTATTGGAGGTGCCACATGAATAGCTATACTTAGCAATTTCGGGATAGGTAATGTTGTTTGTAAAATAGAACTGGATAAGAAATAACGGCAAATTTTGAACAACACTCAGAAGTCTTCCGTTCCGTTTTTGTTTAATCTTAATAACGTGTATTTACACGAGCATGTATATATATATATATATATATATATATATATAATTTTATTATTTATTATTAATATTATTATTTATTATTTATTGTTTATTATTTCTTATTTATTATTTATTATTAAGCATTGGCGCCCTATTCCCATTCTTTTTCTTTTTTCATCAATTGGCTGCTTCTTCCTTTCTAGAGTGTTTCCTCAAGTTTGGTCTGATTGTTATTTGGGTTTGTTTACTGTTGTGGATATTTGTGCTAATTCTATTTCATCTCTTGGATTTTACCTTCATTTTCACTCTTTTCTTTATTAGATTTATGTTTTTTTCTGGTATTTTCCATGCTCCGGTGTAGGAACGTTTATACACATGCACACACACATACACACATACATATATATATATATATATATATATACTATATATATATATGTGTGTGTATATATATATATATATATATGTGTGTATATATATATATATATATATATATCCCGTGTGAGAAGAAACAATATACTGTATTTTTTCATTCCATTGTGTCTATTTAACTATGCTGTGAAATAGGAATATTAGTCTTCTGGTGACTGAAGTGATTCCTCGGTGAGAATGGAGAAGGCGTAGTTCTAGATATCCCTCTTATTTTACGATGAACTAAGAGATTAACATCTTGAGTAACTTAATGTGAATGTTAACACATTTACACACACACACACACATGTATATATATATATATATATATATATGTATATATATGTATATATACATATATATATATATATGTACTTTATATATATATATATATATATATATATATTATACACGTATGTGTATGTACAGTATGTATGTATGCGTGTGTCTATACATATTCATGTGTGTGAGTGTGTTTAGCTTATGAGAGTTTGAGGTTAAAAAGAAAAGGAAGATGTTCGAGCCTTCCTGATAGCTCCACGCTGTTGAAAATATCTATATACTCTGGCAATTATACTGCGAAAGTTTTAAGTAGCTGGTGTAACATTTTTTGACGGGGATGACTTTTTTTTTTTTTTTTTTTTTTTTTTTGAAATATTGTTATTTTGTTGATTATTGATTTTTCTTTTTTTATTTCAACCCTACAGGGAAAACCAAATTGTCTTTACATAAAATCAAGAAAATCTTGGTAATTTCATGCAACGATTCGCAGAGTTTAGTTAATTGCAGTTCAAGTGACCTCGAGTGAAAAGATGGGAACATCTGATGAGAAAGTAGGTGTTTCAATTAGAATGTCCTATTTAATACAATATCCGTCACGATAATTTTTCTGAGATATTTTTCAGTGTATTTCTGTCTTTAGACTTTCTGGAAATTGGATATATTGTAGAGTTAACCACTTACATTCAACTCCCTCCTGCTTCTCAAGGCCGTTATCAAACTCGGTTACCTTTAAATGGTCTCTTACATACACACACACCCCACCACCTCTGCCGTGGTCCTCTCTGTATAAATTATATGATGATATATTAGCGAAACCATCACTCATATTCGAAGACAACCATATTTCACTTATGCACAATACATCAATTTTGTGTTGTGTTACCAAAAGCTCTATTTCGTGTTAGTGACATAATAAAGATTGTGCATTAATTTAAAACATTTTCAGATAATTACTCTGTGCGGCACTGTCATCTTGGCCTACTACCTAATGATAATTATGATTATATTTGGTGCAAAGTGTACTCTTATGTCCATATTCCTGACATACATTAAATTTTATTTTATGAACAAATCTACAGTTGGATTGAACATGGTTGAATTCGCCACAATCAAAACACAGCTTTTACTTCTACCTTTTACTTGCGAGGATATCCTCCAAGCAGAAGTAAAAGGTTGACTTGTGTTTCGGGAGCGCTTAGTTACATGTTGGAACATGTAAGATTTCATTTGTGCTGTCAAGATAAGAAAGATTTTAGTATTTATAATACTTATTTAATTCCCTGATTTTACTTGTATTTAATGAAGTTTACGCATCAGAAAGAACACAGACGCCGCCGCGCCTTCCCCAAAGCCTCGCTGGCGAAATCTATCCCCCACCCCTTGCATTAGAAGTTCTTTGACTTCTTTTTAGCTCTCCCACCCCTTGCATTAGAAGTTCTTTGACCTCTTTTTAGCTCCCCCACCCCTTTCATTAGAAGTTCTTTGACCTCTTTTTAGCTCCCACACCCCTTGCATTAGAAGTTCTTTGACCTCTTTTTAGCTCCCCCACCCCTTTCATTAGAAGTTCTTTGACCTCTTTTTAGCTCCCACACCCCTTGCATTAGAAGTTCTTTGACTTCTTTTTAGCTCTCCCACCCCTTGCATTAGAAGTTCTTTAACCTCTTTTTAGTTCCCCCACCCCTTTCATTAGAAGTTCTTTGACCTCTTTTTAGCTCCCGCACCCCTTGCATTAGAAGTTCTTGACCTCTTTTTAGCCCCCCCACCCCTTGCATTAGAAGTTCTTTGACCTCTTTGTAGCTCCCCCACCCCTTGCATTAGAAGTTCTTTGACCTCTTTTTAGCTCCCCCACCCCTTGCATTGGAAGTTCTTTGACCTCTTTTTAGCTCCCCCACCCCTTGCATTAGAAGTTCTTTGACCTCTTTGTAGCTCCCACACCCCTTGCATTAGAAGTTCTTTGACCTCTTTTTAGCTCCACACCCCTTGCATTAGAAGTTCTTTGACCTCTATTTAGCTCCCCCACCCCTTGCATTAGAAGTTCTTTGACCTCTTTTTAGCTCCCACACCCCTTGCATTAGAAGTTCTTTGACCTCTTTTTAGCTCCCCCACCCCTTGCATTAGAAGTTCTTTGACCTCTTTTTAGCTCCCACGCCCCTTGCATTAGAAGTTCTTTGACCTCTTTTTAGCTCCCCCACCCCTTGCATTTGAAGTTCTTTCACCTATTTTTAGCTCCCCCACCCCTTGCATTAGAAGTTCTTTGACCTCTTTTTAGCTCCCCCACCCCTTGCATTAGAAGTTCTTTGACCTCTTTTTAGCTCCCCCACCCCTTGCATAAGAAGTTCTTTGACCTCTTTTTAGCTCCCCCACCCCTTGCATTAGAAGTTCTTTGAGCTCTTTTTATCTCCCACACACCTTGCATTAGAAGTTCTTTGACCTCTTTTTAGCTCCCACACCACTTGCATTAGAAGTTCTTTGACCTCTTTTTAGCTCCCACACCCCTTGCATTAGATGTTCTTTGACCTCTTTTTAGCTCCCCCACCCCTTGCATTAGAAGTTCTTTGACCTCTTTTTAGCTCCCACACCCCTTGTATTAGAGGTTCTTTGACCTCTTTTTAGCTCCCACACCCCTTGCATTAGAAGTTATTTGACCTCTTTTTAGCTCCCACACCCCTTGCATTAGAAGTTCTTTGACCTCTTTTTAACTCCCACACCCCTTGCATTAGAAGTTGTTTGACCTCTTTTTAGCTCCCCCACCTCTTGCATTAGAAGTTCTTTGACCTCTTTTTAGCTCCCACACCCCTTGCATTAGAAGTTATTTGACCTCTTTTTAGCTCCCACACCCCTTGCATTAGAAGTTATTTAACCTCTTTTTAGCTCCCACACCCCTTGCATTAGAAGTTCTTTGACCTCTTTTTAACTCCCACACCCCTTGCATTAGAAGTTGTTTGACCTCTTTTTAGCTCCCCCACCCCTTGCATTAGAAGTTCTTTGACCTCTTACTAGCTCCCCCACCCCTTGCATTAGAAGTTCTTTGACTTCTTTTTAGCTCCCACACCCATTGCATTAGAAGTTCTTTGACCTCTTTTTAGCTCCCCACCCCTTGCATTAGAAGTTCTTTGACCTCTTTTTAGCTCCCCCACCCCTTGCATTAGAAGTTCTTTGACCTCTTTTTAGCTCCCACACCCCTTGCATTAGAAGTTCTTTGACCTCTTTTTAGCTCCCCCACCCCTTGCATTAGATGTTCTTTGACCGTTTTTTAGTTCCCACACCCCTTGCATTAGAATATCTTTGACCGCTTTTTAGCTCCCACACCCCTTGCATTAGAAGTTCTTTGACCTCTTTTTAGCTCCCACACCCCTTGCATTCTTCCGAATTCTTTTAGAACTCCCGAAAAATTCCATTCTTGTTTTATAACAACACCAACAACAAGTCGCTCTTTTCCAAAAGTGTCTCGTTAGCTGTCAACAGATCTCCTGCTACTCTTTCCAGCCTCTTCTCGAGTATCCGAATTTCCTCATGGGCATTTTCTAACTCATTTTCTACTACTGCCTTGGTCAAAAGCTCATCACGAATTTGATCGTTTCGAGTTTCAGCTTTTTCTAGACTTACCATAAGAGACTCAATATTCCTATTTGCTCTCTTTAAATCATCAATTAAAGCTAAGTTACCGATGTTATATAACTCAATTTCTCCTACCTGAACAGATTTCTTGACCAAAAGCTCCTCACGAAGTTCATCTCTTTCAATTTCAGCTTTTTCTAGACTTACCATAAGAGACTCGATTTTCTTATTGGCTCTATCTAAATCTTTATTTAAAGCTGATATAGCTATGTTGTCCTTAGATAACTCAATTTCTTCTGCCTCTGCGTCATGCACCTCTTCACAGATGCGTTGTAAGTCATTGGTCGTTTCCGTTTCTTGGTGTATTCTAGCGAAGAAATCATCAAATCATTTAATTCCCTCTTCGGCACCGCCCAGCTCCTCACCTAGATCCTTTTGAGATGCTTCCTCCAATTGTGCGTGTTCTTTAGTTTCTCCGGCAACATAATTTACCCCATTGTAGACTGCTGGTTGCAGTCTCTCCATTTCCTCCCGATCCATCAAATCCAAGAATTTTTCTGCTTCTCTATGTGAATCCTCGTCTCCCCAGTAAAATCATTCTGTCAGTCATAAATCTAACCATTTTGTATAGTAAAGATTTACTCAATGCCTTCCATGGCTAACGAATATAGCATTAAAATTAGAAAAAAAATATTGACACATTTCTCTGAAGACGAAGAATTCCTGGAGCCAAGGAAGATGAAGATTTTCAGAGTCATCACTGGAGACAAAATAATCCTGTAGCAGTTCAAGGCCTGGCAAAAAAACAATAGATTTCCAATTACTCCGCCTTTGGGAGGTCAGTTGGAGACGAAATAATTCTGAAGACCTGGCAGAAAACCGACTCAAAGATCCAGTGAAGACAAGAAAATCCTGCAGACTTTGGGAGCTCAATCGAAGATGTTTACAACGACGATTCTGAAATGGTCTCTCTCTCTCTCTCTCTCTCTCTCTCTCTCTCTCTCTCTCTCTGCCTATGGGGGATCAGTTAGATACGAAATAATTCTGAAGCCCTTGAGAAACGGACCAAGACCTGCCTGAAAACCGACTCAAAGATCCAGTGAAGACAAAAAAATCCTGCAGACTTTGGGAGCTCAAACGATGTCTACAACGACGATTCTGAAATGGTCGTCTCTCTCTCTCTCTCTCTCTCTCTCTCTCTCTCTCTCTATATATATATATATATATATATACATATACACACACACACACACACACACACACATATATATATATATATATATATGTATATATTATGTTACATACAATTATATATGTATGTATGTGTGTACAGTATACACAAGCACACACACACATATATATATATATATATGTGTGTGTGTGTATATATATATATATATATATAGTATGCATGTATGTATATGCTTGTATATATTCATATATATATATATATATGCGTATGTGTTTATATACTTACACACACATTTATATATATATATATATATATATATATTTCCATATGTATGTATGTATGTAAACACACACGTATATATATATACATACATACCTACTTATCTGGGTGTATGTATGTATAGTATATATCCATATATATTATCATCATTATCATGTCCCCCTAAGCATATTGACGCGAAAGGCCTCAGTTAGATTTCGTCAGTCCATTATATATATATATATATATATATATATATATATATACATATATAAATGTGTAGTGATTAATGAGTGCATATAGTGATAATCTTATAGAGACTGATGGTGTGAAAAATTTCCATTTAAGAATTGTGGATTTGTGCAACTACCCATGAAAAAATTTCCTGGTTGGCGCATGCACATTAAGCTCTCCGTAGATGGTGAACTACTAACAAATGGTGTATGTTTATGTTTGGAGGAGGTTACGTTTTAATGTAATGGATAACGAAACAATCATAAATAACCTTCTTTGTTTAATAACTTCTGCAAAAAATGATTTTACTAAAAACTTTATTGGATGTAGCTGATTGTTTTTATTCCCATGAAAATATCAAGACTGCGAAATCCGAGCTTGCAAATATTCTTCATAAGGACCTTGTTTGGAGGAGGGACCCAGTGAAAACACGAAAAGACTTAAAGGATGTATTGGAATACAGTGAAGAGGTAATTGCTTCATGCAAGGGAATAAAATTTGTTTGTGAGAGCTATAGAGGAATGCCTCCCATTGGTGTGGAATTTATTGCCCCACTGATATTAGGATTATCGGAAGACGTAAATGAAATAAATGAAGTGTTACCAAAGTTTGTCGATATTAGATCTGAGCTAATAAATACTGCAGATTCTGTGAGACAAGTGAGGAAAGATGTCAAAGACCTTAAGAATGAATCCAGCTGTGCCGTCAAAGGTATAAATGAAGCTGCAAATGATTTATCCGATGAGATGGAGCTATTGCAGGATGTGCAATCTTTCAGGATGTCGGTCAGTGGAGAGGGATCTCTCCCCGAAAGGGTTTGTATTGGGGAAAAAGATAATAATACCCGGTTATCTTACTCAGCAGTTGCATCTAGGCCATCCAAAAACAACTCAAGAAAATCTGTAAACAACGAAAAAGACGTCAAATTCTACTGAAAACAACCTTGTTGAGGGACAGAATGGTTCATCTTCTGATTCAGGAATTGCTGGACAGGGTCGAGACCTTGACGAGATTTTGTCAGCCTACAGAGAAGATGCAGATAGTCGAAGAAGTGAAGAAGAGGGTTGGACAGTCGTTGGAAAGAATAACCTAAACTTACAGCAAAAACTCAGAAAAACAGTCAAGTTGAGAATCGTAGACAAAGAACTTTTAAAGTGACTGGTGTTAAAAAAACGGGTCACCACTCGTTCAAAGGAGTGAAAAAAACTGTTGATGTTTTTGTTGGAAGAGTGGATACGGAAGTTTTGTTAAAGAAGTCTTTGATATAAATGTTATTAAGATAGAAGAACTGGAAATCTTCAGTTCAGAGAGCAAAGCTTTTAAACTAACAGTGAATTTAGACGAAAGGGAAGGCTTATTTGACTCAGAGTCATGGCCTGAAGGGGTCATAGTAAATAAATATTACAAAAAGAGACAATAAGACAAATTTTTGATATTATTAGTGTAACCATTTGTTTATTTTATATCATTATTGATATTTGTACCTTTGCTTTCTATTTATTATGACATTGAAACTGTACATATAATTGTTGCTCTCTGGCGAAAAATGTTGATCTGGTTAGAGAGCTTGCAGTAAGTCAGTATGACTTTATATTTTTACAAGAAACATTTGTTACAGAAAACAGACTTGGTGATTTACAGTTTATTGATGAGCATTATGAAGTAATAGGATCACCGGCAATCTATTCGGAGAAAGCTATTGAGTCTTTTTCCGGTAGGTGGGGGCGGGGGGTAGGTTAGCTTGTCTATGGAAAAAAAATTCTTCTCTTCATATCAAAAAGATTATTATAGAGAGGGATTTTATTGTAATGTCCGTTCTTTATAACCAAAAATTACTTGTGTTTGTAAATGTATATATCCGAAGCGATATTTGTAGAATAGAGACTTTGAATGAATATTTGGCTTCACTTAGTTATCTTGAATATATTTTAACTAAGATTAGATATGATTCTATATTTTTTATTGGTGATTTTAATGCAGACCCTTTTTCTGGTCGCTCATGGAATCACTTGATGGATTTTATGAAAGATAATCAACTTGAATGTTTTGATGTGTGTTCTCTGGATGACTACTTTCACATTTTTGTCCTTTGGGGGTAGCTATACCAAATGGTTAGAGTCGTTAGACCATATAGTTGGGAGAAAGGAAAAAGATACCTATGTGAAGAATATCAGAGTATTGTATGATATAATTGGTTCGGACCATTTGCCAGTAGAAGCTGAAGTGGTTGTTGATGCTGGAAGTCCTTGTACACCATCATATTTAGGTCCTGAAGACGGAAAAATTAGGTACCATGTTGACTGGGATAAACTTTCTACAAATGAACTTTGTCTTATTGGAGCAAATGTGATGTCTAGAGTGGGCAGCTTAGTAAGTAATGCATCATTTGACTGCTGTTCTTTGCGTTGTAGAGATTGTAAACATCTCAGGGAAATTGGTTGTTTTTACTCTGCACTTGCAATGTTTGTAAAAGAGGAAAGCTCTCTTTACTCAAAGGCAATAAAGAGAAAATGTAAATATAAAGTGATACCTGGATGGAATCGTAATGTAAAATGTAAATACAAAACTGCCAGAATGGAATATTTAAAGTGGTTGCGGGCAGGAAAAATACTTGCTGGCCCAAAGTTCGATCAAATGAGGGGAAGTCGCAAAATATTCAAAGAGGCATTAAATGAATGTAAGAGAAATGAATTTGCTGAGAGGTCTTTATCGATTCAAGAAAAATTTGAGGACAAAGATATGAAACAATTCTGGGGGGATGTAAGGAAAAAGAATAACAAAGCGAAACAATCAGAAATAATTGATGGGGAAAATTATATAGAAAATATAATACAGATTTTTAATGATAAATTTCTATCGTTTGATTTAAACAGTTCAAATGAACTCCCAGAAAATGAACTACTATTGAAATTAAATGAATATTGGATAAATAACAGAAAATTCAATATTAAAATATCATTAGATACGTTAAAAAGGTTGATTAAAAAACTTAAAAATGGAATTGGTCATGACGGAATTCATGCTATTTTATTGAAAAGGGGTAGTGATCAGTTTTTGAGTTTGTTGTGTGATTTCATGAACGCCTGTTATGGCCATTGTTACTTCCCTCTGCAATTACTTGGCGGGGATATTAATCCTACAATAAAGGACCTAAAAGGAAATGTTTCTGAATCATCGAACTACCGTTCACTGATGCAGTCGTCACTTATCTTGAAACTCTTTGAAATGGATCTTTTAGAGGTTATTGAAGGAAAAATTAGTTTTAATTCATTGCAGTTTGGGTTTAAGGAGGGAACTTCCACTAGTGATGCATGCTTACTTTTTAAGGAAATAATAAACAGATACACAAGAATGGGTGATAAAGCTTTTGGCCTGTTCATCGACCTTTTTAGGGCTTTTGTTACTGTTAATTATTTCTTGTTGGGTGATATAATGATTAAAAGAAATGTACCACCAGATATTGTTCTACTTCTAATGAATTACCTGAGAAACCAAAGAGCACGAGTTTTATGGAATGGGAATAAAGGGAAATATTTTTATATAGATACTGGTGTTAGACAGGGAGGTATACTTTATCCTTTTCTATTTAAATTGTATGTTGACCATATTTTGGAAGAAATTGTAAAAATAGATATAGGATGCAAATTGGGTGTATTACGAGTGAACATCATAGCCTATGCTGATGACATTGTTTTGTTGGCAGATACCAAAGATAATCTAAGCCTATTATATGAAAATTTGAAAAGAAAAATTGAAAAGGTGAAACTAATTATAAACACAAATAAAACAAAATGTATGATATTCAAAAGGGTAGGTTTGGCTTCAAACCCAGTGAAGGTAACTCTTGGAGATGATGAGTTGGAAGTAGTAGAGGGTTATAATAAGGCTCAATGTGTATGTGTGTTTGTGTTTATTTTATTCCCGAGTATTTATTATTATTATTATTATTATTATTATTATTATTATTATTATTATTATTATTATTAGCCAAGCTAGAACCCTAGTTGAAAAGGCAAGATGCTATAAGCCTAAGGGCTCCAACAGGAAAAAATAGCCCAGTGGGGAAAGGAAACCAGGAAATAAATAAGGAAATGAATAAACGATACAAGAAGTAATGAAAAAATTAAATAAAATATTTAAAAAAACATTAACATCATTAAAGCAGATAATTCATATATAACTATAAAAAGACTTATGTCAGCAATGAATATTCATTGCCCCGCCTCTGGCCCAAATCTGGTAAGCCTTCGATGATCGTCCGGTCATTCTCCCTCAGTTCCCGTAAACTTTTTCTATTAAACTTTTTACCAAAGTTATACCAATTATACTTCTCCAAACCTTCAAACTTTCTGTTCCTTTATTCTTTACCGGTCTCTACCTATTGGGATATTTTTGTGAGAGTTTGTGGACAAGAACAGAAGTTTGGATCCTCTACTGTTTATTTTTATATATACTTTAGATCATATATTTTCACAGAGAAACATAGATATTTGAAAATATTTTTCGTTTAATATTATTATTGTTTAATAATATTATTATTATTATTCAGGAAGGAAAATTTCTTATACCTTACTTTTTTTTTTCTTTCTTTTTAGAATGTGGTAGTTCAATCAGTATCACAGAGCAACATTCCATTAAATTGCATGTTTAATAATTATACAATCGTCTCTTAATTGGTTGAGTCATTACAGACGATTAGATGATTGGTTTACCTTTATCATACAAGTATAAGAAAGGGGTGTTTTGGGGGAAGCCTGTAGGTCTACCTGCTGAGTCATCAGCAGCCATTGCTTGGACCTCCTTAGTCCTAGCTTGGATGGAGAGTGGGCTTGGGCGCTGATCATATGTGTATATGGTCAGTCTCTAGGGCGTTGCCTAATGTCACTGCCCCTAGCCTCTGCCATTCTTGAGTGATCTTTAAACCTTTCAAATGCTGCCGTATCTAGTCCACTGAAGGACAAATGCCCCAGACATGTCCTTATTTATGTCTGGGGTTTTGGCCAGTTTCCATCACCACGCTGGCCAACAGCTGTTGAGTGATGGTGTGATACTTTTGTCTCATCGCTCACAGCAAACCAACCTTGTATGGGTAGCTCTGACAGGTACAGCTTTGCTGATCATGGCGATACGGAAACACTTTCACCATGTGGTATCCTCACTTAAAAGGGGACTATATATATATATATATATATATACGTACGTATACACACACACACACACATATATATATATATATATACATATATATATATATATATATATGTATATATATATGTATATATGTATGTATGTATGTATGTATGTAAAAGTTCACCGTATCCCAAGTTAAATGTGCGCTTGTATAGCCTAGTGTTTGTGAATCCCTTAGGTAAAAAAATTCACTCTGAATAGCAGGCGATCCTCTTCTCTTGAGTTAAGAGCAATCCTATATGTCAGTTCAGTCTATTTGTTTTACTTACTTTACTTTTGAGTGTGTTTGCCTGTTATTGCCTAACACGAAAAAGCCAGCGCTGTATAGGACCTACGAGATTTGTTTGTTGTATACATCCTTCAAGTATTTAGGTAATAATACAGCATAGGCCATCGTTAGTTGCCAAATCATTGTCATTAAAGTACTTGCAAAACAAGAAAGTCTTTAACTTCTTATTGAAAGCCTTTATATCATCAGTCATTCTGATGTCTAGAGAAAACTTGTTGTACAGTCTTAGGACTCCATATATATAAAATCTCTAAAACCCGTTGTCAAGATGCATCTTGACTTTAATAACTGACTGAAGGCTGCTACCATGGTGGTTGTAGGCTATTAGAAGTAAGAAAGTGAAGAGAAAAAGTTGAAATTTGCATACATGGACCCTACAAAAAGTTTATTATAGAACAGATAGAGGAGGATTGTGTGAGATATTGAGAGTGTATGGTTGAGGAGAGAATTAAAAGCGTGTGATTGAATGAACAGTGTTTTAGTGTATGTTGGCAAGTGAGTGACTTGTTTTGTGTGAAAGTAGATCTTAGACAGGGATATGTTATCTTCCTGTTGCTGATCATTGTTTTTGTGGGAGGAGTGATGTGCAAGGTATAAGGATTATAAAGAGAAACAGTAAAATTGATATTTTGGTTTAATTCTCTTATTAAGTCTCAATGCAAATTACATCATGTATTGCACAATACTGGCTAATCTATCAGATCCAGTGTTCCCCTTGAAGAGTAAGATTGTACAACTTGGGTTACATGTACCCTAGGTTGGGAACCTTGGGATATTGGCTCAAAGCAGTAGAATAGGAAATTGCGTTGTTAAGAAGTAGAATTGTTGATAATTACGGATGGTGCTAGCAGAATGGCAACTATGAAAAGAAACAACAGTAGCTGGTAGTAGATTTTACAAGTGTTTGCAAATGAAGAAAGTTGATAGTTAATGCGAGTAAGATTGATTGATTGATTGATTTAAAGTTTTCAGGCATCCTGACAATGCGAGTAAGAGTAAGGTAATTAGTATATATGGAAGCAATAAAGATGTAGTAATAAATGCTAGTATGGATGACTGTAGTATAGTAGTGGATGGTTTGCTTAAATATACCAAGCAAATATAATAGATGAGTCACAGAAGCGAAAGAAAGGTATAATGATTTGTGGTAAAGATTAGTGACAGACTTGTGTTACCCGTGAATACCAAAGTGGGAAAACATGAATTAAAGGACGAATGTGGAATGCGAATGAAATAAAACAGATCTATGCTATTTGCTTTGTATATGATATATTAATGGAATTAATGGGATAAAGATTGCAGAGACTTGAACAGAAATAGTAAAGAAGTTAGCAAAGATGAAAGGATGTGTCAGTGTATTTTGAGGATGTTCAGTCGTGGGGAAAGACTAGATGACAGTAGGTTGTTGGAAAGATTAGATAATTCAGAGGTGGTAGGAGTAAAGGACAGAAAGGCCTCAAAAGGCTTTGATAGATGATATGAAGGATGTGTTGGAAAAAAAGAACGTCGATGTTCAGAAAACACATTAGTGAGTAATAGACCGGGTTAAATTGCGCAATGCGTATAGGTGGGCTTTTATAACAATTGATGAACCTTCGTATAAATGTATGAAGGTAATAATATTGTCGAAGTTTTGATGCACTATTCAGCATTTAAAGGATAAATGTGGTTTTAGATTGTTTTGTTCTTCACTAATGTCACCTCCTGCTAAGCGAAACTATACACACATATATATGTATACAGTATATATATATATATATATATATATACATATATATATGTATGTATATGCATCTACGTGTGTGTGTTATACATACAGTTTATATGTATATAAATATATGTGGATTGGTACAGTGTATATATATATATATAT
>NC_090752.1:90801768-90804268 GCF_036898095.1 Palaemon carinicauda | reverse complement strand
AATTAAAATGATTGCGTCGTAACTTTCAAAGACTAGTGTCCATGAAATCCTTTCTATCCACACTTGGTTTAGAACTCTTAAATGTATGAACAAAAAATTTACATGCAAATGGTCCCTCCACTAACTTTTCTGGGACGCCATTCTGCGCAAAACTTCGTAAATCCTACTTTAGCAACAAACACTGCGACTTCCAACTTTGCAGCTCCAGACTGCTACACATGAAAGCAAACAGAAATCAAAATACCTTTTTGGGTTTCGTATAATAAAACAAATTTTGATTATATACCAAGCCCCTTCATCCGTGTTACTTCGTTATCACACATAATAGGAGTGAGGAGAGCTCAAGAGGATCCTGTTAGTGGAAGAAGATCAAGAGAGAGGCAGAAAATTAGATAGCGAGATAAGATGAACGATGTTATGGAGAGAAGAGGTTTGGTGGAAGGGATGCCTTTGTGCAGATATACCAGTTAGTGAATGTAACTAACTTTTATTTGTACGGAGAATGAGTATATATACAACCCGTTCAAGTAAAAAATAGCACAAAAATTCAACCAGGAGTTGGAAATGAGAAAGGAAGTCCGCACCAAGGATTGGCAATGTGACGTCAGCCACGAGAAACGGTCAGTTATATTTGACGTTTCCAAACAATAATGTGAGGGTTTCATAACCGTTGGCAGCTACCAGTCGGATGTTGGCAGACTTAGAAAGACTACATCGTGTCCTCGAAAGTGGCTTTGGTGGAAGAAAACAGTAAGCACCCATTTCTAACAAAATTCGCACGCCCTTACCTGCATCATGTAAAAGGAAAAGTTTAGCGACAGGGAGGGCACTGCCGCAAGCAATGACCTTACAATTTTTCGGCCACTGATAACCTTTCACACAGTTCTTCGGAGCAGCCCCGAATCTGGATTGATAGTAGCATAACTGTGGCCGATGGCATCAGGGAGTGGCTGTAGAGGTCGTTGGTTGGGATGTAAGCGAGTGGTGGGTAGTTTAGTCGCTGCTCCGTCATGTCATGCGGCGGGCATCTGTCCTACCACACTCACCTCATCTTCGGTCGATGTTGAATAGTTGTCTACTTAGTCAGGGAGGGAGGCGTTGATAGAGGACTTGAAGGTGGTGAAGTGGCTGTCCATTAGGACGTCGACTTTGGTCATCAGGTCCTTCATGGGCAAAATATCGACATCGGGGATGGCAACGGGTACAGGTGCAGGTGTCGTACTCAGAGGGCATGCAGTAGATTCACTTCACAAGAAGAGCCGTCTGTGGTAGATTGCAGACAAGTGATACGGGTCATTTCCCTGATGGCCAGTGAAACCTGTTGGCTCCGTAACGGTTGTCGAGAGAGCTGAAAAAGTTTCGCTATGCGGGCGGCTGGCGATGGTTATTCTGTTTTCGGAAAGATACTGAGGTGAACCATAGAATCCTGTGAGGTTACGGAGACAAAGTCTACATAGTTATCTAGATGGACACTATCCAAGATCACACAAAAAACACACACACACACACACACACCTGCATACAGGTTGAGACTGAGAGAGATGTAGAAACTAGTTTAGGAAAGGAACAACATAAGTGAAAGAATATCAGTAAATAAGTAAAACAGATATTAACACAAAAAGGGAAAATTTATTTCTTATGTAAACCATAATTTGAAACTTCATTCACGCTCAGAAAACGTCGGTAAACAGCGAAAAAGTAATGTTACAGACAAAGACATCTAAATTATTTACAGTATGAAATGGAACAATAAAATGTTGACAGAAGTACCTGTCCCTTTCCATTTATTAGTTACTTAGTCTGTGGTTTTTATTAATTATTTTCGATTATTTTAATTTAACCTACTTTAATTAATTTATTTATTATTGATACATTAAATTTAACCAACTTTAATCATATTACATTTTCTTCGGCCTTAATCCATGAAGTTATTCGTGTCTAGGTATGAAATACTTGAGCATAATACAGGAACAATAAAATGACCAATAAAGCACCTAACCTCATACTACTGCTATTACTTTTGCATTATTGAAATATTGCCCTAAGAAGAGAGCCATCTGTTCGTTTTCCCATATTGTCTGTCCATCATCATTCGTGTTCGATCGTCTGTGAGAACTTCGTCGTTCACCATGAAATAGAATTTGAGGGTCATTGGTTAAGAATGAGCGGTTATCCATTTGGTTTGTATTTTCAAAAAAAGAAAAAAGAAAAAAAAAAGGATTTTTAGCTCACAAAACCACTATGCTTAATAAACAAAATTGTATACATGTTTGAGGTCATATCTTGAAAGTAATATAAGCACTGTATAATATGAGTTTTTTGTATTCTCAAAAAAGAAAAAATCTTATTTTTAGCCGAGACTATTACTATGCTTGATAAACAAAATTTGATGCACGTTTAAGATCATATCTTGAGAATATAGGCACTATACTAATATACGCTTATTTATAAAAAATTCTAATCTTTAGTTTTTATTTAGGAAATCAGAGAATATTTACCT
>NC_090752.1:90794268-90796768 GCF_036898095.1 Palaemon carinicauda | reverse complement strand
AACTTCTCTTCCTCTATTCCAAGTTCTTTTATTAGCCATTCTTTCGTTGGGCTCGTTAAATAAGACCATCGACCCATCACGGGGTTTATAAAGGAGTCATTTCACCAAGAAATCTCCCCAGGAGACTGAGCTGCGATCTCAGACAGTCATCCTAGGTTATAATAGTCGATGGTTGACCTAGGGTTGGTCATGCCTTGGTCTCCCGTGGTTGCACATGGTTGAGAAATGGTTTAATTATAATATATATATATATATATATATATATATATATATATATATATATATATATATATATATATATATCGTACTCGGTGAAATTACCACTTTATATTGTGTTTGTTTGTTTGTTTGTTTTCACTTACATTTTTACCACATTTAAGTGGTTTTTTTTTTTTTTTGGGGGGGGTGGGCCACAAGAGACCACTTCATTTGCCTATCCTACTAGCCATTACTCTTAAGAAAACAAGAAGAAAATCAATTACGCATAAGAATTATTACGTTAATTAAGCGAGCGTATGTTATTTACATCGAAGCTCATCTTCATCCGCATACCTTAGCCCGAAAGGTCGACTAGATGTAAATATGCTGTTATGGTTTGGTTAAACAATTAAATACTATCAGAACTGTAAACAATGAGTTTTAATTAGATTTTGGCATTCTACACTTATTTAAATGTATCGTTACATGCAAACAATTAATTCAGTCAAGACGATAAACATTTATATTCTACTTTCTTTTTGAAAAGTAAAAAGATGATCACTTAATTTTGTGTGATTGCGGTGAACTAATATTTTTATCTAGAAATATATCACCAAATGGTAACTGAAATTCGTCTTTTACTGGTATCAAACAATATTAATCTTATCGAAAAAAAAATGCAACTTTACGTAAAGCTATTTTTTTTTATATCTTTACTTAACCGATGTTTTAAGTGAATTGTTGTAAAAGAAATCTAAAAACGAGAAAGGATTTATGGATAGCAATGCAATATATGATGAAAAAATAAATATATTTTTCTGTATTGTTTTTTTTACTTATACGGCAAAGCTTTTTTTTCATTTCGATTATAGATATCAAAACCGGTAGTGAATAGATTCTTTTTTCAAGAATGGAAAATAAACTGAAGGATTTATATGTTATATGTATATATATATATACATATATATATATATATATATATATATATATATATATATATATATATATATATATATATATATATATATATATATATATATATATATATATATATATATATATATTTCTGTCATTCATAATACTGTGTAGGTTAGGCTCCGTTTGCTCACTTTTCCCACAATTAATATTAGAATTTCAAGGTTCAGTGCTATCTCTTTCCCTCTCCTTTCAAGCTTTGAAATTTTCTTAATACATATGTTTTTCTTATGCTGTATAGACTTAAGCTTCTGTTTTTTCCTATGTTTTAATAGACTTTTATAGACTTCTGCTTCTGTTATTCATATATTTTATAGACGTTTATAGACTTTTGCTTCAGTTTTTTTCCTATATTTAATAGACTTCTGTATTATCCTATATTTTATATGCTTTTATAGTCTTCTGTTTTTTCTATATTTTATATGCTTTTATAGTATTTGCTTTTTTATATTTTATATACTTTTATCGTCTTTTGCTTTTGTTTTTCCTATATTTAATAGAATTCTGTTTTTGTTTGCCTATATTTTATAGACTTAAGCTTCTGTTTTCCTGTGTTTTAGAGACATAAGCTTTCGTTTTTCCTATATTTTATAGACTTGAGACATAAGCTTTCGTTTTTTTCCAATATCTATAGACTCAAGCTTCTGTTTTTCCTATATTTTATAAACTTATTTTCTGTTTTCCTTATATTTTATAGATATAGCTTCTGTTTTTCTCATAATTTATAGACTTCTGCTTAGGTTTTTCGTATATTTTATAGATTTCAGTTTCTTTTTCTTTTTTATTTTAGAGACTTCTTCTATTTTTCTATTTCTCTGCTTCTGTCTTTTAATTGATATTATTTTTGTCTAAAATAACAAGAATTGTAAATACCACTTTCACTTCAACGCTTAATAAAGTTTAATTTTACGAGACAAATTGATTTAAGGTTTTAAAGGCCGCTCATTCATGGCAGAGGCAAGGGACAGTGATATTGCCCTAGGGAGCAGGTCAGTGCCAGACCTACATATGATCAGCGCCCAAGCCCTCTCCACCCCAAGCTAGGACAAGGGAGGTCCAGGTAATGGCTGCTGATGACTAAGCATGTAGACCTGTAGCCTCTCCCAAACCACCCATCCTTAGCTCACAAGAATGGTGAGGGTGCAGCCACTAAAGGAACTAACATGTTTGAGCGGGACTCAAACATGTTACCAACTTGTTCTATCTCTTCGTTTCATAATTTTATGATACTTTCTGCAGGTGTGAAAAAAATAAATTTTGGTAATTTGTATCAGAGAAAGATAATATTTTTCAAGTCAAGGGACATGGAATCAACTATGTATTCCTA
>NC_090752.1:90766768-90786768 GCF_036898095.1 Palaemon carinicauda | reverse complement strand
CACACATATATATATATATATATATATATATATATATATATATTATATATATATATATATATATATATATATATATAAGCTCGAAAATAATGTTTGGATGTTTTACTTCACTTGGGGTTCTGTCCTCATACACCTGACAACACTGAGATGACCAAACAATTCTTTTTCACCCAAGGGGTTAACTACTGCATGCACTGTAATTGTCCAGTGGCTACTTTCCTCTTAGTTATGGTAAGCAGCTCTTCGAGGAGGTCACTCAAAAATCAAACCATTGCTCTCTAATCTTGGGTAATGCCATAGACTCTGTTGCATGGTCTTCCACTATCTTGGATTAGAGTTCTCTTGCTCGAGGGTACACTCGGGCACACTATTTTGTCTTATTTTTCTTCCTCTTCTCTTGTTAAAGTTTTTATAGTTTATATAGAAAATATTTATTTGAATGTTATTGCTGTTCTTAAAATGTTTTATTTTTCCTCGTTTCCTTTCTTCACTGGGCTATTTTCCTGCTGGACCCCTGGGCTTATAGCATCCTGTTTTCCATTTAAGGTTGAGCAAGAAATAATAATAATAATAATAATGTTGCGACGGCATTAGATTGTTATTAATCAATTAGTCAGCCAATCACTCGACGCTTGCAATGATTAATTCTGTATCCTTATTCTTCCCAGTTCATTACTCAGAAATATTCTCGTCTTCTCTTCGTAATGATGATATGGAAAATAAGATGGAGTATGGTCTCCAGGATTGGTGTATTTTCCAGACTATTATATTGAATGTATTTCTTAGGAAAGATGTTTCTATCTATTCCTGCCTCATTCACCTGGTCCATTTGCATATTGTATCTTTTATTTCTTTTTGTTATGTTTCACATACAAGAGTTTCATCCGGTTGCTATTAATACGCACTTCCAGAAACTGAAACTGAGTGGAATTTTGTGTTTAGAAATTTTCGTTTTCACCTCTGTTCTAATTATAGATAAGCTCCCTATCGCTATTGATAAAAGTTATATTCCGATATATACTCGTAAAACGCAATATCGCAAATTGAAACAGTGCGAATCCTGAAAGGTTTTGTCCTTTATATTTTCTAGACAGGATCATGAAATAGAAAATATACGGGACGAATCCGTTTAGGATTCGTTCAACTTTTTCATTTTTCCTAGTGGTTCTTTACATCTGAACGGCTTGCGCATAAGTGAATTTTACACATATACGTTTGTATTTGTGTATGTGTATATATATATATATATATATATATATATATATATATATATATATATATATATATATATATATATATATGTATAGATATATATATATATATATGTATATATATATGATTATATACTATGTATATATATATGATTATATACAATGTATATTTATATATATATATATATATATATATATATATATATATATATATATATATATATATATATATATATATATATATATATATATATATATATATATATATATATATATATATATATATGAATGTATAACCAGTTTGTATGTGCATACAAATATATGTGTCTTTGTATAAATATATATGTATAAACAGGAAAAACCTGTATGAATCAGTAAAATATTCACCTTTTATTGTAATGACCCCGAGCCAAATTTTAGTAACGGTATAATTCCTTCCGGAAGAACTATTATTCATCGCACTACTATTCATTAAAAGATTTATTTGCAGAAACCAAAAGCCTTTCATGTTGCTTTTCCTTCATGAATAAAAGCAATAAAATTAACGCAGAAACTTAAAAAAAAAAAAAAAAAGGCTCATCCATATGGCTAAGAGAAAATGAACGGTTTTAGCAATGGGCGACCAACATTCCTGTCATTATTTCCACTTTATTGTGATACATCAATTGAAGTTGATGTTGATGCCATTACAACTGCTATTGAAGGATTACGTTCATTCATAGTCTCCGATAAACGCTGAGTTACATCGGTTGATTTTAACGTTTCTCGAGTTCCCTCGATCAGTCAGTTGATTGGATATCCGCTTGGATAGAGTCCTGATGGGTGATATCCTTGGATTCCCCATGTTTGAGGTTTATCCTTATGATCAGTCGTGTATGTTTGTGAGAGAGAGAGAGAGAGAGAGAGAGAGAGAGAGAGAGAGAGAGAGAGAGAGGAGAGAGAGAGAGAGAGAGAGAGAGAGAGAAAGAGAGAGAGAGAGAGAGAGTTATTTCATTGACATCTTCATATCTTCATAGCTTAATAATTATGTATAAAACAATTACGTCAGAGAGAGAGAGAGAGAGAGAGAGAGAGAGAGAGAGAGAGAGAGAGAGAGAGAGAGAGAGAGTTGTTATTTAATTGATTGTCTTCATAACATAATAATTATGTATAAAACAATCACGTCACACACACGCACGCAGAGAGAGAGAGAGAGAGAGAGAGAGAGAGAGAGAGAGAGAGAAGATATGATTGTTATTGTGATTTTGCTGTGCTGAATACTTTAAAACCGGATTACGCTGTTCTTGAGACTCCAATACTTTATTTCTTTGTTCTGGATAATCCAAAAACCTGATTTCACTGTTTTGGATATTCGAAACTTGATTTTGCGGTTCTCGATATTTTAAAACCTGATTTCACTGTTATGGATACTCCAAAACTTAATTTTGTTTTTCTGGATATTTTAGAACCTGATTTCGCTGTTCTGGAGACTCAAAAAAACCTGATTTTGTTGTTTTGGTTATTTCAAAACCTGATTTCTCTGTTTTGTGTACTCCAAAACCTGATTTCCCTGTTCTGAATACTCCTAAAACCTGATTTTGCTTCTCTTGGGGACTCCAAAGCTGGCTGTCTCTGTAATTCAGACTTCAAAACCTGATTTCTCTGATCTGGGTGCTTGAAAATCTGATTTCTCTATACTGGATACTCCAAAACCTAATTTTGGTGAGCTGGAGATACCGTTGTTGTGTGCGTGTGTGTGTGTGTTTTTTTTTTTTTGGGGGGGGGGGGCAATCAAATTAGAAATTATTTCAAGTAATTTTACTCAACATGTTTCAAAGCCTTGTTTATCTTTTTGGAATCTTTATATTATTATTATTATTATTATTATTATTATTATTATTATTATTATTATTATTATTATTATTGGGTAGTCACCCACAAAAAATGCATTGGAGGCTTTTACTTACTAACCTCGTTCCATTTTAGTGGTTGTTATTATTATTTTTCTTTTTTTTTTAGCCAGAGGATCTTAATTTATGTAAAACAATATTCATTGATAAGTATATCATCTTAAACATATATTACATTTTGAATATCTAGTCCACATTACCAACTGCAAAATCGCCGTTCAAGAAAACAAATTTGAAAAGGAAGATTTTACCAAGTTCCATTTAAAAAGCAGACTTTTCCCAAGCTTATCATGCTAAAAGCCAACTTCACCTCCTTTACTAGATGACCAGGGGCCGGGAGATGGGTAGGGGGCTCACCAACCACTTTCGAATAGCGAATTCATAACTCGAGTCCTTATCTCTTATTTGGAAAGACTTTTAGGCTGATAATATTTCTTTTTTGTGCCCCAGCCTTCCCATGTGAGAAGAAAGGAGGCGATAAAACTTTGTATCCTCGGGAGAGTGGAAGATTAACTTGGCTCTAAACAAGATTACTTTAAGGCATCTGGCAACTCTTGAAAACTTTGGCGGGGGAATAAGTCTGTTTTTTGCAGCTCTAACTTATATAAATATTACTTGAAGCTCTTACTTACATAAATATTACTTAGGTGCATGTGCTTTATGCTTTTACTTAAACGGAATTAGTACTCTAATGCTTTATTTTCTATTGTTGCCTAAATTGAAATGTTGCAAGAATAAGATCGTTTGCCTTTGGTACTGAGAAGAACAAGTTTCCAGAAAAAGAAAATGAGTCAGAGATTCTTTTATTCGATTTGCATCTATAAAATGTCGTCAAGGAAACCTAAATTGCTTGGTTTTTTCATAGACATCATAGAATGTCAGTTGTCTTTGAAAATGTAATAATATACACTTTAAAAATACCATAATTTTAATCGGAAATTCTCTGTAAAAATATACTGTTCTCAGTCGTATTTCAGTGAAATACAGGCGACCGTAATTTTACCCTACTTTGTTATTGTCGATTTCGGATTGGTGACCGCTATACCAATCGTTTACATCAATATATCCGTTTTAAAACGGCAAATGCCTGAAACCATTTTATTCTAGGACTTTTACCGTTTCTTTTACGGCTTATTTTTAACAGTGTATTGTACATCATTTTGTTGTATGCATCCAAGTGGCTTGGCATCATTGGTTTTTGACGCAAAACCGAACATGGCGTCACATAAGATTAGTTTTGAAGCACCGGGTGAAATCATAGAAATTATCGAAAATGGTCCCGGTACATACGGTGTTGTTGAGAAAGTTAAAAAAAAACTTCTATTCGGGACCCGTTTAGGCTCTTGATTAATACTTTTACAGCATGTAAGATAAAGAAAAAAATTATAATTGATAATCCTAGTGAGCCTTCAGACCAACACATTAAGGATATCGTTATGTTGACGGATATTGGCAGGTATTCATAAAACTGAAGGATATCCTTGTAAGCATAAGGTAGAAGTATAAGCAAATCTTTCTTTCCATATTCATAAGGTGTATAAGCAAATCTTTCTTTCCATATTCATAATGATTACCTTTTGCTTCAAAGAATTACCTTGTACTTCTACCTTATACTTGCGAGGATATCCTACAATCAGAAGTAAAACGTTGACTCGTGTTTAGGGAGCACTTAGTTACATGTTGGAACTTGTAAGATTTCATCATCAGAAAGAACACAGACGCTGCCGCGCCTTCCCCAAAGCCTAGCTGGCAACATCTATCCCCCACCTCTTGCATTAGAAGTTCTTTGACCTCCCCCACCATTTGCATCAGAAGTTCTTTGACCTGTATTTAGCTCCCACACCCCTTGCATTAGAAGTTCTTTGACCTGTTTTTAGCTCCCACACCCCTTGCATTAGAAGTTCTTTGAACTCTTTTTAGCTTCCCCACCCCTTGCAATAGAAGTTCTTTGACATCTTTTTAGCGCCACCACCCCTTGCATTAGAAGTTCTTTGACCTCTTTTTAGCTCCCACACCCCTTGCATTAGAAGTTCTTTGACCTCTTTTTAGCTTCCCCACCCCTTGCATTAGAAGTTGTTTTATCTCTTTTTAGCTCCCACACCCCTTGCATTAGAAGTTCTTTGACCTCTTTTTAGCTCCCACACTCCTTGCATTAGAAGTTCTTTAACCTCTTTTTAGCTCCCACACCCCTTGCATTAGAAGTTCTTTGACCTCTTTTTAGCTCCCCCACCCCTTGTATTAAATTAAAAGTTCTTTGACCTCTTTTTAGCTCCCCCACCCCTTGCATCAGAAGTTCTTTTACCTCTTTTTAGCTCCCACACCCCTTGCATTAGAAGTTTTTGACCTCTTTTTAGCTCCCACACCCCTTGCATTAGAAGTCCTTTCACCTCTTTTTAGCTCCCACACCCATTGCATTAGAAGTGCTTTGACCTCTTTTTAGCGCCCCCACCCCTTGCATTAGAAGTTCTTTGACTTCTTTTTAGCTCCCACACCCCTTGCATTAGAAGTTCTTTGACCTCTTTTTAGCTCCCCCACACCCTGCATTAGAAGTTCTTTGACCTCTTTTTAGCTTCCCCACCCCTTGCATTAGAAGTTCTTTGACCTCTTTTTAGCTCCCACACCCCTTGCATTAGAAGTTCTTTGACCTCTTTTTAGCTTCCCCACCCCTTGCATTAGAAGTTCTTTGTCCTCTTTTTAGCTCCCCCACACCTTGCATTAGAAGTTCTTTGACCTTTTTTTAGCTCCTCCACCCCTTGCATTAGAAGTTTTTTTACCTCTTTTTGGCTCCCACACCCCTTGCATTAGGAGTTCTTTGACCTCTTTTTATCTCCCCCACCCCTTGCATTAGAAGTGCTTTGACCTCTTTTTAGTTCCCCCACCCCTTGCATTAGAAGTTCTTTGACCTCTTTGTAGCTCCTCCCACACCTCTAGCATTAGAATTTCTTTGATCTCTTTTTAGCTCCCCCACCCCTTGCATTAGAAGTTCTTTGACCTCTTTTTAGCTCCCCCACCCCTTGCATTAGAAGTTCTTTGACCTCTTTGTAGCTCCCCCACCCCTTGCATTAGAAGTTCTTTGACCTCTTTGTAGCTCCCACACCCCTTGCATTAAAAGTTCTTTGACCTCTTTGTAGCTCCCACACCCCTTGCATTAGAAGTTCTTTGACCTCTTTTTAGCTCCCACACCCCTTGCATTAGAAGTTCTTTGACCTCTTTTTAGCTCCCACACCCCTTGCATTAGAAGTTCTTTGACCTCTTTTTAGCTCCCACACCCCTTGCATTAGAAGTTCTTTGACCTCTTTTTAGCTCCCACACCCCTTGCATTAGAAGTTCTTTGACCTCTTTTTAGCTCCCACACCCCTCGCATTAGAAGTTCTTTGACCTCTTTTTAGCTCCCACACCCCTTGCATTAGAAGTTCTTTGACCTCTTTGTAGCTCCCACACCCCTCGCATTAGAAGTTCTTTGACCTCTTTTTAGTTCCCCCACCCCTTGCATTAGAAGTTCTTTGACCTCTTTTTAGCTCCCACACCCCTTGCATTAGAAGTTCTTTGACCTCTTTTTAGCTCCCACACCCCTTGCATTAGAAGTTCTTTGACCTCTTTTTAGCTCCCACACCCCTTGCATTAGAAGTTCTTTGATCTCTTTTTAGCCCCCACACCCCTTGCATTAGAAGTTCTTTGACCTCTTTTTAGCTCCCACACCCCTTGCATTAGAAGTTCTTTGATCTCTTTTTAGCCCCCACACCCCTTGCATTAGAAGTTCTTTGACCTCTTTTTAGCTCGCACACCTCTAGCATTAGAGATTCTTTGACCTCTTTTTAGCTCCCACACCTCTGGCATTAGAAGTTCCTTGACCTCTTTTTAGCTCCCACACCTCTAGCATTAGGATTTCTTTGACCTCTTTTTAGTTCCCACACCTCTAGCATTAGAAGTTCTTTGACCTCTTTTTAGCTCCCACACCTCTAGCATTAGGAGTTCTTTGACTTATTTTTAGCTCCCACACCTCTAGCATTAGAAGTTCTTTGACCTCTTTTTAGCTCCCACACCTCTAGCATTAGAAGTTCTTTGACCTCTTTTTATCTCCCACACCTCTAGCATTAGAAGTTCTTTGACCTCTTTTCATCTCCCTTACCTCAAGCATTAGAAGTTCTTTGACCTCTCTTTATAGCTCCCACACCTCTAACATTAGAAGTTCTTTGACCTCTCTCTTTAGCTCCCACACTTGTAGCATTAGAAGTTCTTTGACATATATTTCTAGGTTCCAAACTTTTAGCATTAGAGGGTCGTCTATCTATATTTTGAGGTGCCTTACTTCTAGCATTAGAGGCTCTCTATTTTTAGGTGTCTTACCTCCGGCATTAGAGGCTCCTCTTCGCTGTTCTCTCCGGTCTTCTAGTTTTCAAGATCTTCTTTTATTAGATTATCTGTTTCTTTCGAGATTTCATTGTCTCTTTTTCTTAGTTCGTCAGTGTCCTTCTAGATTTCAAAAGAGATTTCAGTGCCGCGAGTCCTCACTTCGTCAGATTCCTCAGGGAAATCGAAGGCATTTATTCTTTATCTATCTGGGCAATGAGTAAAGAGATGAATGCTATCGATTTCTCCGCATACACTATCATGCCAAAGTAAATGACGAGCAACATGATATATTTACCAATGTCGTCTGGATATGTCCTTACTTCAATGACGAATTTTGGGACAATCCTGTTGAAGAACTACACGTCACTACCGTTCAGTTGAACCATTCTACCTCCATCCTCATTCCCCGGAATCCGTTTTTTGCACCGATACAAAGTCTCGTACTTTTTCCAAGAGTCTCCTTTAATAAGACATCGTCACAAAAGCCCAAGCAAAGGATCCTTCAAGGCGCATACATTATGATCTTCAAAGCTCAGCTGCCAACGGAAGATCCCGTGTCTTTCTATAGGTCGGGCGATATAAAACGAACGATCGGCAACTTCGGCAGCAACCAAAACCATCTGTAGTTGATGGTGTTACGAAGACGTAACACATAAATTCTTACCAGCAGCTTCCTATTCCGCCAGAACGCGATTTCGGTGAGTTAAGTGAAATCCTTCTCCCAGTCATCAACTCATTTCCTCTTACTCTTATTGACGCGAATTTCCTTGGTTAGATTTTGCCAGCTACATACAGATCAATATGAGGTGTTGCAGGCTACGTTTGAAAAAATGAAGATCAGGTCTTCAGAAGTCATTTGAAGCTCGGGGAGAAGTTGTTCAGGACTGCTCCTGGAAATTTCAGTTCTGGAGTCATTCAGAAATCCATGTTCTTGGTTCCTCACATGGACGTCCTTATCTAAATTCAAGTGATCTTCCTCAGCCTTCCTGGACGACGATTGCTTCTTGGCATAACTTGCATAAATTCCTCCGAAAAACAATAACATATAAACAATATTTTTTGATCCAATAGATACAGGTGAAAATATAAAAGCCATTTTTAACTTTTCCGAGTTCTGTTGCAGCATTGAAATGAGAAAAAAAAATCAGATGCCATCGAAGAGAATTTTAAAGACCATATTGGAGCCTGGAGACGTTTTGAAGACCTTGGAGACGCTTTTGCATTAATTCTAATCTCGCAATCTCCACTGGGCATATTGGTTTTGGCTAATTTTTCATGGCCGGATGCCTTTCCTGCCACTTTTGGAAGATCTTGGACACATACACACACGCACACAGTACATATATACATTTATATATATATATATATATATATATATATATATATATATATATATATATATATATATATATATATATATATATGTATATATGTATGTATGTATGTATGTATGTGTGTGTGTTTCTGTGTGTGTCCAAGATCTTCCAAAAACGTCTCCAGGAATCGATAGCCTTTCCAAAAGCGTCGCCAAGAATTTCAAAACGTCTCCAGGATGATCTTGAAGTTTTTGGACACACATACATACACACACACATTATGTGTTTGTGTGTGTGTGTGTGTGTGTGTGTGTGTGTGTGTGTGTGTGTTTTAATTAAGCCTAAACATGTAAATCGGCTATATAAGAATGAAACACGACTTAAGAAATGTTGCTAGTTAAATAAAAATTTATTTGTTAAAATGGAAAATAAAAGAAACTTATCCTGTTTGTGCAAATAAGCAATTTACTTGATTAGGCTTAACCCACACACGTGTATATATATATATATATATATATATATATATATATATATATATATATATATATATATATATATATATATATATATATATATATATATATATATATCTTTATCTATATCTATCTATCTCTCTCTCTCTCTCTCTCTCTCTCTCTCTCTCTCTCTCTCTCTCTCTCTCTCTCTCTCTCTATATATATATATATATATATATATATATATATATATATATATATATATATATATATATATATATATAATGTATATATATACATTACAATTATTCTTATTATTATTATTATTATTAATTGCTAAGCTACAACACTAGTTGGAAAATCAGAATGCTATAAGCCCAGACGGCCCAACAGGGAAAATAGCCCAGTGAAGAAATAAAACAAAGAAAATATAATATAATTCCTATATAAACTGTAAATTCTTTAACAAAACAAGAGGAAGAGAAATTAGATAGAATAGTGTGCCCGAGTGTACCCTCAAGCAAGAGAACTCTAACCTAAGGTAGTAGGTTGGCCAGGGCACCAGCCACCCGTTGAGATACTACCGCTAGAGAGTTATGGGGTCTTTTGACTGGCCAGACAGTACTACATTGGATCCTCCTCTCTGGTTACGGTTCATTTTCCCTTTGCCTACATACACACTGAATAGTCTGGCATATTCTTTACATATTCTCCTCTATCCTCATACACCTGACAACACAGATTACCAAACAATTCTTCATCACCCAAGGGGTTACTGCACTGTACTTGTTCAGTGCCACTTTCCTCTTGGTAAGGGTAGAAGAGACTCTTTAGCTATGGTAAGCAGCTCTTCTAGGAGAAGGACACTCCAAAATCAAACCACTGTTCTCTAGTCTTGGGTAGTGCCATAGCCTCTGTACCATGGCCTTTCACTGTCTTGGGTTAGAGTTCTCTTGCTTGAGGGTACACTCGAGCACACTCTCCTATCTTATTTCTCTTCCTCTTGTTTTGTTAAAGTTTTTATAGTTTATATAGGAGATATTTATTGTTGTTACTCTTCTTAGAATATTTTATTTTCCTTTTTTCCTTTCCGCACTGAGCTATTTTCCCTGTTGGAGCCCCTGGGCTTATAGCATACTGCTTTTCCAACTAGGGTTGTAGCTTAGTAAGTAATAATAATAATAATAAAGTGGTAGACCATGGTACAGAGGCTATGACACTATCCAAGACTAGAGAACAGTGGTTTGATTTTGAAGTGTCCTTCTCCAAGAAGAGGTGCTTACCATAGCTAGAGTCTCTTCTACCCCTACCAAGAGGAAAGTGGCTACTGAGCAATTGCAGTGCAGTAATTAACCCCTTGGGTGAAGAAGAATTATTTGGTAATTTCGGTGTTGTCAGGTGTATGAGGACAGATGAGAATCTTTAAAGAATAGGCCAGACTATTCGGTGTATGTGTAGGCAAGGGGAAAGAACCGTAACCAGACAGAAAGATCCAATTTATTACTTTCTGGCCAGTCAAAGACACCCCATAACTCTCTAGCGGTAGTATCTCAACGGGTGGCTGGTGCCCTGTCCAAGCTTCCACCTTATATATATATATATATATATATATATATATATATATATATATATATATATATATATATATATATATATATATATATATATATATATATATATATATATATATATATACACAGTATATATATCTATATATATGTATATATGTATATATATATATATATATATATATATATATATATATATATATATATTTTTTATATATATATATATATATATATATATATATATATATGATAAATTTTGCACATTTAAACGTGTTTTTCATATTCAAACAAGCCTCTCTCAATAAGTCAGTCCTCTGAAGAAGTGTCACGAAACTAGTCAGGACTTAATCGTATATTTCGTATTTTCATTTTCCCTGTGGTTATTCTGCATATATATATATATATATATATATATATATATATATATATATATATATATATATATATATATATATAATTCGGCAGGGACGACCAACGGGTCGCCATATACCATTTCAGCTGCCGAGACGTCGAGGGTGTCTTTAGGAGTGGTTCTTAGTCCCAGGAGGACCCAGGGAAGCTGAGTAAACCAGTTGGAATCCTTGCGATCTATGACGGTAAACAGGTAACGATGTCCTTGTGATGTGGGTAGGGGGCCTACAACGTCGACGTGAATGTGTGCGAAACGACGCTGAGGTTGAGGAAAGGTGCCCACTCCTGAATCCGTGTGTCAATGTACTTTGGAAGTTTGGCAAGAAGTACAGGCGCGGACCCAATCCTTAGCATCCTTAGAAATGCCGTGCCAAATGAACTTTGCCTTCAGCAGATGTGCAGTAGAACGGCACGAGGGATGTGAAAGGCCGTGGATGAAATCAAACGCCTGTCGGCGCATGGGAGCAGGAATCCAAGGTCGCTGTCTACCAGTACTGACGTCACAGAGGAGGGTGGTGCTGGAGTCTTCGAGGGGAAAATCTTCCCAACGGAGGGACGTGCAGGATGTCCTACAAGCTTGATACTCTGGATCCTGTCGTTGGGCTTCAGCCAGGGCGTTGTAATCCAATCCCAGTTGAACGGCAGCCAACGTGTTTCTTGACAGGGCATCGGCAACGGGATTCATTTTCCCAGGAACGTATTGGTGGGTGCAATTGTATTCAGCCACGGCGGAGAGATGTCGACGTTTACGGGCGGACCAGGCGACAGACTGTCGAGTGAAGGCGTGCACCAGAGGCATGTGGTCTGTGCGAATGACGAAGGGCGTACCTTTTAAGAAATGGCGAAAGTGACGGACCGCCAAGTGCACCGCCAGCAATTCTCGATCGAAGGTAGAATAACCCGATTCTGCCTTGGACAGTTTTCTGCTGAAGAAAGCCAATGGGCGGGGCGAGCCTTTGACCACCTGCTCAAGTACTGCACCAATAGCGACGTCGCTGGCATCGGTGGAGAGAAGGAGAGGGGCGTGTGGGATAGGAAAAGTGAGAGCCGCAGCAGTTGATAGGGCCTTCTTTGCATTGCAGAAGGCTGCTTCTTGAAGGGGACCCCCCTTCAGGTCCTTTGGCTTGCCCTTGAGGGAGGCTTAGAGGGGAGCAGGGGTGGCGGCAATGGCTGGCAGAAAATGGTGATAATAGTTGATCATGCCCAAGAATTCCTGCAGAGCTTTGACGGTCGAGGGCACGGGGAAATTCGGAATGGCTGCTACCTTCTCGGGGAGGGGATGGACTCCTTCAGGAGTGATACGGTGCCCTAAGAATGACACTTCGTTGGCGCCAAAGGTACATTTGTCCTACCGGACTACAAGGCCGTTTTGTTGCAGGCGGTCGAGCACGATGCGCAGGTGATGGAGGTGTTCCTCTTTTGAGGAGGAGAACACAAGTATGTCGCCCACATAACATACACACACAGAAAGGGAAGTCCCCTAAGATGCCATCCATGAAACGTTGAAATGTTGGCCCAGCATTACGAAGGCCAAAACAGGAGTAATTGAAGGTGTATGTACCAAACGGAGTGGTGATGGCGGTCTTGGGGATGTCTTCTGGGTTCATAGGCACCTGATAATACCCCTTCAGGAGGTCGAGCGTAGAGAAAACCTTCGCTTTCTGCAGGTAGGAGGTCACATCGGCAATGTTTGGGAGGGGGTAGTGATCCGGTTCTGTTTGCATGTTCAGGCGCCTGTAATCCACGCACGGACGGAGGGAGCGTTCTTTCTTCAGAACGATGTGTAAGAGTGACGACCATGGGCTGGAGGCCTTTTGGCAAAGGCCCATTTTCTCCATTTCAGCGAACGTCTGTTTGGCGGCTGCCAATCGTTCCGGTGCCAGACGTCTGAATTTTGCGAAGACTGGGGGTCCCGTCGTCTTGATATGGTGATAAATACCGTGCTTGGCAGGAACCGTGGGCGTTTGGCGAAGTTCTGGACGGAAAACTTCCGGGTACGACGTGAGGAGGTGGGCTTAGGCATCCGTGGGTGCGCTGATGTGGAGAGCGAGGTTAGAGGGGGCGGGTTGAAGAGGTGTCGACAAGTACGAGTCTGCGTTGACCAATCGTCGGTGAGCGACATCGACCAGAAGGTGGAAATGAGAGAGGAAATCCGCACCGAGGATTGGCAATTTATGTCAGCAACGAGAAACTTCCAATTGAATTTACCATTTCCGAACGATAATGTGAGGTTCTCGTAACCGTTGGTGGGTATCGCAGATCCGTTGGCAGCAACCAAGCGGACGTCGGCAGATGTAGACAGACTACGTTGTGCCTTGAAGAGTTTCCTTGGCAAAAGAGAACGACAAGCACCCGTGTCTACCAAAAATCGCACGCCCGTTCCTGCATCCTGTATAAAGAAAAGATTAGAAACATGGGAGGCCACCGCCACAAGCGATGGCCTACTTACACGTTTTTTGGCCACTGACAATCTTTGGCACATTTCTTCGCGGTTGCCCCGAATATGAAGTGGTAGTAGCAAAACTGCGGCGGATGGGAGGTAGTAAGTGGCTGTAGAAGTCGTTCGTTGGGGCGCGAGCGATTGGTGGGTGGTGGGAGGCATTGTCGCCGCTTCGGCACGTCACGGGGTAGGCGTGTATGTCCTACGGCATTCTTGTCAGCTTCGGTTGACGTTGAATAGGCATCCTCGTTGTCAGGGGTGGAGGCGTTGATGGAGGTCTTGAAGTGGCTGTCCATAAGGGCGTCGGCTTTGGTCATCAAGTCCTTTATGGGTAAACTATCGACATTGTGTATGGCAGCGCTTACAGGTTCGAGTAAACGGCGTATCCAAAGGGCACGAAGTAGGTTCACCTCACGAGGAGAGCGATACTGGTCATTTCCCTGAGGGCAAGCGAAGCCCATTGGTCCCCCAACGGTTGTTGCGAGAGCTGAAAAAGCTTTGCTATACGGGCGGCTGGCAACAGCGAGTACTGCTGCAGAAGGTATGTTTTGAGGGCGTCATACGCTATTGGGGTGTCTCCTTGTTCACAAAGCCAGTCGGATATTTCTGGGAAGGTGTCCTCGGGTATCGCCGCGAGAACATAATCCGCTTTGGTGGTTGAGCGAGTCGCCCCTGATACGAAAGTGGACTTCTGCGCGTTGAAACCAAGCAAATGCTTCTCAGCTGGTGAACGGTGAAAGTTTCAATGGGGGGGCCACAGCGCCAACTGCTGTAGTAGAGTCCGTCTCCGTCATAGTACCAACGATGGAGGGGCGAGGGAGGTGGGGGTGGAAGGCAGTGGGAGCGAGTCAACTTCCTGGGTCACCAATGTGACGGCGCCGAGTAAGGCTGTGAACTCAAAGGCAGGTTGGAAACGACTGAGTTATATTATTGTAGAACACTCTCCTTATATACAAAACCTCAAGGCAACAGGACATAACAAGTTCACAAGACAGACAATATTACAGAGGAAAAACCAGACATGAATTTTCACGTTCGTTTTAGTGCGAGGGAAGAACGAAGATACAAGCATAATATATACAAAAGGAATTATGTACAATTGTGTGAAACACGGTTGGTACAGCCTTTTCCTTTGAACAGTGAGTGACTGACCCAACTGGTTTAAGTAAAGAAGGAACTGATGCATCTACACCAAAGAGTGCACATTTAAGGGTAGACCACCATTTATGTTCCTGAGTTGTACCAGAAAGGGTTTCTTTTTTGGTTAAATTGTACTATTTTCAATTGAGGCATAAACTCTCTGAACAAAAGCTCGAAGCTGAGTATAGTTATTCCAGGTCAAATCTGATCTGTTACCCTTCCAAAGATGATAGGCCTCCTGCTTCTCCAAATAAGCACGTCTGCAATCATCATTGAACCACAGTTTGTCCTTCACTTGGTACCTTAGCACACGAGAATGGATACATCCATCAATTATGTTGACTAGATTCTCATTCAAAGGGACAACAGGATCTACACTACTATATAATTATGACCAATTCAAGTACAAAAGATTATGCAAAATCCCATTCCAGTCTGCTTTGGATTTCATATAGATTTTACAAGCGTATGATATATCAGGGACAGGCTGCTGTGTAGTTTCTCAATATACCATTTTTGTGCTGAAGGATGTAGCATACTGTCCTTAATTGCGGATGCTTTCAGTTTGTAAGGAGAGGTATAGTGTGAAAAATTTGGAGACTTGGGTTGGATAGAGAGAAGTCATTCGACGTTTATGTGAAATGGGAATGGAAGGAGTGAAGAGGAAGGATTGTGTTCTTGCTGGTAAGATGGGAGTAGGTTAGAATTACCGCAAAGGAGACTATGAGTGCAGGAAGCCTGGGAGGATTTATATGTTCCTGAAGACCTTGAGTTCCACCCAGTAAGCAGAAAAAGGTAGGTCTTGGCAAAATTTTGTCGGATATTGCAGGTCTGTGGTAATGAAAGAGGCATTGCTCAACGGGTAGATTAGGTTGAAGCTGGGAGATTTTCCATTTTCTGTCCTCGACATTTATGAGTTGCCAGGAACATGAATTACATTTATGAGGTCTGAGGAGCATTGTTAGCATATATGTAGTCTGTGGATAATTGCCGCTAATGTCGTGGGCGTGTCTTTCGGAATGTTGTGTCGTTCAATATTTGTGATGTTTTATATACTATGTGGCTGATTTGGAATTAGCATGGTTTACATGTCGTTCTTCACTCTGTAGTTGCGTTCGGCAAAAATTCCCCATCTGTTTCTTGACTTGAGAAAGGGGTGGGGGATGGGATGTTAAGTTGGATGCTAATTCTGTCTATTCACAAGTGCTTTGCCGAGAAAATCTGCTTCTTCATTTCCTTGAAATCTTGCATTGATTTGGGATCCAGTTTAGGATGACCTTTGTGTTTTGCAATTGGTAAATGTGAGCAAGATAAAGAGATTTTAAGGGTACAAAGCCTTCAAGTTTGACAAATTGAAAAATATATGAAAAGATATATTCAATAGTTAAAAGGTATATAGATAAATAAAAATAAGTCCTAAAGGTACAAAGACTCTTAAATTAGACAAGTAGAAATAGATGCAGAGATCCAGAAAAATATTTTACTGATTTTCTTTCACGAAATCAGAAAACAAAATCTTATTTAATTCTTGCCTTTACAAGCGGTCGCTAACTAAATGAAAATTATTGAGAAAAAAAATGATAGTACAAAGATTCAGCTTGAGTAGGAGAGAGGTGAAAAGTAGAATTTGGTTAGCGGGTATACGTAGTAGAGAAAGGATGGAATAAATATTCCTGTACCTGAAATACTAGAACGGAAGGTAAAAATGAAATTTTAGTTGTGTTTTAGTCATTGAGACATCTGCGTGCTTATCATACTTTAATGTTTAGTTGGGTTTAAGTCCTGAACTTCTTTAAAAGAAAGAAGAACAATTGCAAGCGAGAGCTAAAATAAGGTTAATCAAAGTTTTGCAAGGTTGGGTTACTTAGGTTTGAAATTGGTGTTGGTAGTTAGATTATCTTGGGGGGAGGGTAGCTGAGTAGAAAGGCTGAGAATGCATCAACTTTAGCAATGATGTATTTTGCGATTGCTGCCACAGTTACAAGAATGTTAGAGTTGAATTCCTGACTTAGTAGGCTTGTTTCTGGACAGTGCAATAGATAGTGTTGCAGAGGTTCATCAATCAGTTGCTGACAGTTGTTGCAAGGTCTTTCCGGTATCTGCTGTGCTGCTGGGTCCTCGTCATTGTCTGTGATGATTTGCCAGTTGCACAGATACCCCAGTTGCAGTCTGCAAATGATTAGGTTAGTTATATCGATGTACTATTTGACTGATCTGGAGTTGTCAAGGAAGGCTCGCCTTACTTCACTTATCTTTTGCATGTTGCAAAAGGCTGTCATTTGATTGCTGATGATTTTCAGTGATGGTTGAAGTGTGATACTGGTAGTCTGGAACATCAGGGCTGACTTGGCCATGTGATCGGACTCATCATTACCAGTGATTCCAGTGTGACTTGGAATCCAGTTCAAGATGATCTGCCGGTTGCTTTGGTGAGCTAAGGCTAGATACTGTATTGTTGCCATAAGGTAGATATTTTCAGTGGGTTGTTTGTTGCTGAGAGCCAGAATGGCTTCTCTCGAATCAGTGTGGATTATTGTATTCCCTCCAGGTAGACATACTGGGTGTTCTAGAGCTTTGGCAATTGCTACTAGCTCGGTTTTGCAGGGCGGAGGCGAGGTTGGAAAGCCTAATGGAAAAAACGACTGCTGCTGCAGGAATATCACGGCTAAATGATCCATCAGTATAGCAGATTTTGGGGGCGGAGATGTTGTTGATTGCATTTTCGGCGGTTTCAGTAAGTTGTTCTGCTGTACAGAGCTTTGCTTGCTGCTGAGAAGATAATGAAGTTGTACTGGAAGGGCTCTTGTGACCACAGGACAGGAGTGATGTAGCTGTCGTGCTTTCGTCTCTTTGCATGTGTTTTTGGACAATCAATCTCCTCCGCCAAGGGTAGGAGTCTTTTCAGTCTGTTGTTCAAAGGGCAGTCTCTGACCTCTTTGATTGACTTGAATATAATGCTGATACTTCTAATGTCGATCCATGCTGAAAGGGAAATTAGATTAGTTTCGGCTCTTTACAAGCAGTCTGGTCCACATTGAAAAGCCGCTGATGAGTCTCATGTTGTTTTGCAAAACTTCCAGGGAGGCTTTTTAAGTTTCGCTCAGTGAGGTGAGCGTATGTGCTGCATGGTCGATGTGAGATCGAATTCTTGTTTTTTCCCTGAGGTGTGTAACTTCGTAGGCAGATGATAGATTTTTTGCTGATGGTTACTCCTAGTTACATGAAATGCTTCTCCCATTCTATGGGTTAGCCCATGAGGGTTAAATTCGGAGGGTCTTCCCGATATTTGATGGCCATTGCTTTGTTCTTGTTGGTGTTGATTTTAAGCCCAGGTCTTTGTATTTGGCATGGATCATATCAAGAGCCTTCTGGCTAGTTTTGTGTGAGTTTGCTTTCTCTGGGCAGGTAATACATATGTCATCAGTGATATGAAGATTACCACTCCGTTTGGGAGGTCTAGGTGGCAAGATTCTCCATAAGTAAGTTGAATAGATATGGGCTTAGTATATCCCCCTAAGAAGTTCCATTTTCCAGGGGGATAAATTCAGAGGTTTTTCCTTGGTAGGTGACAATGGCTTCTCAGTTCTGGGTGTAATTCCAAGTCCATGCCAGTAGGTGTCCTTTTACTCTTTTTTTCTACGAGTGTGAAGAGGATTTTTTGGGGAGCTGGATAGCTTAAAGGCTTTCTCGAGGTCAAGAAAGATGAAAAAGTCTTTTTTGTTGTTTATTGTAGTAAGGACATCGGTTATACATACTTTAGTGCCTATGAGGATATAGTCGACTTATTTTTCATTGTAGCCTGCTGAGTACCATTTGTTCAGCGACTTTCTCGGTGCAGCTAATTAAGACCATGGGTGGTAGGAGTGTAGTTCTTTGGGTTTTAGGATGGGTTTCGTGTCTTGTTGGTTCCATGTGGTCGGAATCTGTCGGTGTGTGTTCTGTTACGTGTAAGTACACCAACTTCACGGGACTTCCCATATTCCTTAGCATACTGTAAGTGATTAGATCAGGTCTAGGGCCAGTGTCTCTTCTGCTTTTTGTGAGAGCTGTGTTCAGTTCTTTCATGGTATAAGGGTTATCAGTGTCATCTGTCATGTTGCATGCTGCTTCAGTAATGTTATTCCTGATTGGCAGTAGAGTTCTGTGTCTATTTATGATTTGCAGAGGAAGATTTGTGCTTTTGGTTCGGTCAGCAAAGTTTGTTGCAATTCTGTTTGCTAATTGGTCTGGGTCTGCTGTTTTTCTTAGAGATCGTGTTGAACCAGGCCCATATCATTATTGGAGATGTGTCGTTGTTGATTTCATGACACCATGAATACCATTTGTCTATTTTCACTTCCAGTGTTACTTGTAAGGAATTTTTGGTGATTTCAACTAGTAGAGCCTGAAGTTCATCAGTTCTGTGTCTTCGGAAGAGCTTTCTGGTTCGGTTGATTCTTGCGTTCATCTCCTTGATGCGGCTGTTGTAGGACCAGGCATTTGCATTTGTCCCTGAATACTCTTTCTGAGCCATAGATATACTGGCGGCAGCATCGAGCTGTTTGTTGAAGTCTAGTGATAACATGTAAAGGTCGTTGTGGTGGTTCTTTTATGTATTCATGAGCCCACTCAGTCATAGATTGCTCAAATCTTAGCCAGTTTGCAAAGTCTGGTTTCACCTTTAAGGGGGAGGAGGAGGGGGGGGGCTATTTCTCAAGTTCGAGGTCAATTTCTGTTGCTAAGTGATCACTTGTTAGCGCAGGATGCAATGGCCAGTTAACACCCCTTTGAATGGTTCTTGGCAGCAATTTTACGGCTGGATATTCTTTCTGGAGTGCGTGCAGAAGAACGGAAGATGGGTGTTGGAATCGCCATCAATGATAATATCATCCTCAGAGGTGGCAGCAAACTGCCCCTCTGCATTGATATTTTTATTTTTGAGATTTGTAGACATTGTGGGGTGTGAGGGTTGTGGCAAGCAGAGACACCTGAACACTTTGTACTAATTTTGAGGGGATGCCATTCTTGATGAGAGTAGTTAATCCTCTCTTTGCTGGTGTTAGATACGTCGTATGCACTTTGTATCCTCCAAATGAGAAGGGTAGGTTCTCTCTCAATAATATCTCCTGCAGCACAATAAAATGAATAAAAGAGGAGATGGCTTTCCTTGTTTTAATTCCTGATAGCTCGCTCTCTCTCTCTCTCTCTCTCTCTCTCTCTCTCTCTCTCTCTCTCTCT
>NC_090752.1:90759268-90761768 GCF_036898095.1 Palaemon carinicauda | reverse complement strand
ACTACGGTGATATTCCCAGAGAATTTACCTTAAGGTACCCAGAATTCTAACTCCTGAAGCGAATATCCCTAATGAAAGGGATATCACGACATATCAGAGGACGTATTCTTGACACGCCACATGGCAATCTGCACCCCAAACAGAGATAACACATCGAGGGGTCAATTGGCAAGAAACGAAAACGGGAAAGAAAAAGGGGGAGCTGCTCCCAAGGCTCCCTCTTCTCCAGTTTCGTAAGCGTGCCTGGCGCCAATCCTGGTGCCATCTGTATTCATTTATGTGTAGCTTAACAACTCTGTGTTTTTTCCTGTGTTTCTCACAAATCTTGGATTTATTCAGCTTTTCATGGCTTCTCCAACTTCGTCGGCCTCTGATAAGGAGGACCCTCCGAAGTGCGGAAGTGTTTTCTGCAACATCCGCAGTAAGAACCTCTGCGGACATGAGTTTTGTAGGAGGCACGCAGCATGCGCTGTCTCCAAGGGTGATCTCCAGTATTGGGACCCTCAGGTATGTACTGTGTGCACTAACTGATTACTGGGGCCTTTGATTCCCCTAGGACGGCGGAATCAAGGGATATAGCAAGGGAGAAGCTTCGTATCTGGGTAAGGGGCTTCCAGAAGAACACCTCTGGACCTTATCTTCCAAGTGAGAAGATGAGGGCGTATCTTTTCCCTAGGGCATCAGCGGATGCAGTGATTCCCCAGCCTCAAGAGGAGATCCCCCAAGTTCAGATCCAGGTGGATGCTGAAGTCGCGGTCGCTTTGCAAGACATCCAGTTGGATGACAGGATGTCTGACGTGGACAAGCGTCTGGAGGAAGACCTCCTGGCAGGAGGCCAGGATGAAGTTCAAGCCCCAGATATTGTAAAGGAAGAGGCCGACGAGGTGTCAGCTACTCCGGTTCAGATCCCGGAGCCTATTCCCTCAACATCGTCCGCTCTCCCAGTAGAGCTGGGACAGGCCCTCTCCTCCATTATTGGAATGATCCAACAAATGCAGAAGGAGAATCAGGAGAAGGCGGCTGCAATGGAACTGCAGATGCAGAGGCTTGCAGCATCACATGGGCCCCAGAAAAGGCTGCTCAATGTGAAAGACCTTCCCTTGTGCTCAGATGTTAACCCATGGAGGTATGCTGAGCACATGCCGATGATGACTGGAAAGATCGTCATCTCGGATAAGTTGGGTTCAGTTCCCCTAGAGGAGGTGGAATTCTGGCCCAGGAAGGGGTCATATCCGGACTGTTATGGCCGGCTGAGGAAGGAACCAGCTTCAAAGGAGGAGACAGAGCCGAAGGAGGTCATGGTGATGGACTAGCTAAGGCTCAAGCTTTGCTTTCATCCTCGATGAAAGAGAGGGGCTTCACGAACTCAAGGGTAGCTGCATTGAGTAAGAAGCTCCCTTCCTTTGTGTCCTCTCCTGCTAGAGCCTTCCCCTTTTTACAGAAAGGGTTTGCGGCTGTACTTAAAGCAGTCGAGGCCGGCAAGCCTTGCCCCTCCGTGGAGGAGTGTAAACCCTTGTCGCTGGCCCTGCCTATGGACCGCAAAGACTGGAAGGACGTCCATCTTACCTTCTCAGTTGGGAAGTTGGAGGCTGATATTGCCGGACGTCAGTTCGGCGAGGACCATCCTAAGCTGTCTGACTTTCTTTTGCGGAGAGAGCTCGAGACAAAAGAAAGACTGGCTGCCTCAATGTCTCTTCAGACTACTCTTGAGACGATGGCAAGTGACCCCAAGGTCCATGAAATGTTCATGGTAGTGGCCAAGACTCATCTGGCCACAGTAACGAAGGATCTTTATAGCTTCGTCAGGGCGAGGAAAGCTTGTAGGGAGTTCGTGTTCACCTCGGCTACGGTGAGGCACGAGCCAAGGAAACTAATCTCCTCCAACATTTGGGGCAAAAACCTTTTCCCTACCGAATTGGTCAAAGAAGTTGTTGATAAGGCCGCCACGGAGAATAGAAACCTTCTCCAGAAGTGGGGCCTGGCTATCAAAAGAAAGTCTTGCCCGGATGAGGGTCCTCAACCAAAGAGGAAGACTATGAGGACTAGGCTACCGTCTCGGCCAGCCAAGCCTCTTAGACAGCAACAGCAACTGCAATTGCCATTGCCTTCAGTGCCCCAGATGGTGGCACAAACCCCGACCACATTCCAGTGGGTACCCCAGGCCATGTCGACACAGTCCACAGCATTCACCCCAACGTTCGAAGGGCAGTCTACTTCCTTTCGAGCAAAGCCTAGAGGAGCAGCCAGAGGCTCGTCTAGGCGCCCCCCAAGGGGAAGGGGATTCAGAAGTGGTTGCGGTCAGGGAGGCAAGACCTCAGGACGGCAGTCCAAGTGAGATGATGCCGGTAGGAGGGAGACTTCAGAATTATCGGGATCGGTGGACCTTCGATCCCTGGGCCCACAGCCTACTCAAGAACGGACTGGGCTGGAGCTGGTACAGCACTCCACCCCCCGTGCCTTCGGTTTTTCCAACACTCCACCCCCGTTCTGGAGGAGTACG
>NC_090752.1:90744268-90754268 GCF_036898095.1 Palaemon carinicauda | reverse complement strand
CTGGGGGATTCATATATATATATATATATATATATATATATATATATATATATATATATATATATATATATATATATATATATATATATATATATATATATATATATATACAGTATTGTCCTGCTAGCTGGACAATGTCACTGTCCCTAGCTTCTGCCATTCATGAGCAGGCTTTAAATCTTTAATTGAAGATGGTGTAAATAATATCCTATGATATTTTGATTATTATTATTATCAATAGCCTAGCTACAACCCTAGGTGGAAAAGCAAGATGCCATACGACCAAGGGCTGCAACAGGGAAAAATAGCCCAGTGAGGAAAAGAAATAAACGATATAAGAAATAATGAAAAATTAAAATAAAATATTTTAAACAAACCATAACAACATTAAAACAGATAATTCATACATAGACTATAAAAAGTAATTCTTGTGTCTTCATTACCATCTCTCCAATGAATATTGGATGAGAAATGCTTCGAGGGGCGAGAACAATTATTGTAGAAATAGCTGGACGGAATCGTTGCCTTAGTTGCAACAGTTTCTATTGCAGTGTCTTTAGCTGCGACATATATATATATATACATATATATATATATATATATATATATATATATATATATATATATATATATATATTCAGTATATATATAATATATACGTATGTGTGTGTATATATATATATATATATATATATATATATATATATATATATATATATATATATATATATATATATATATATATATATATATATATATATATATATATATATATATATATATATATCAGTATATATATAATATATATGTATGTATATATATATATATATATATATATATATATATATATATATATATATATATATATATATATATATATATATATATATATATATATATACACTGTCTATTTTTAGCCACGACGTATAGGCCTATATAAAAATGAGTAAAACGTATCGTCTATTTCATGAATTTTTCAACGTCATATTTTAGCCACTACTTATATTTAATCATCATCATCATCCTCATCTCCTCCTCCTCCTCCTAATGACGCCAAGGGCCTCGGTTAAACTTTGACAGTCATGTCGATCTTGAGCTTACCCTTATACTCCAAGCCCCAATCGGCTTCACTGCTAGACCCCGTGAGGCCACGATCGTGGCTTACTAATCCTCTGTTCAAATTCCCCGCTCTCACGTCCCCACTAGACAATTTTGGTGGCCTGGATACGTCACAGCAATGCTTCCTTCCCATTGGCTCACTAATTCCACGTCATAATGTAGCAACCAATGACATTATCAGCTTTTGTTTTGGTCTTGAATGTGGTTGCTTTCTGCGGCAAGTTTCCTGTGTGTGACAAACTTATTGCTACATCTTTTACGCAATATTTCGGATTTATACGCCAATATTTATTGATATAATGGCTTCTTCTGATTCATGAATGTTTTGTGCGTTTTGTAATGAAGGAAAAATGTTTGGCAAAGCAGTGAACAACGGGTTTTCATTCAAAAGAGTTTGTTTACAAAGACGACATCTTTGTCAAAACGTTTGTGTTGCTGTGTTGTTTTGTGTTGTCTATGTGAAATTTGTATTGTGAGCGTTTATTGTGACTCAGTATCAGCATGCCAAAGTGTAATGCAGAATAACAACTTCAAAAGCAAAACCAAGCCCAAATGTTTTCCTTGTTATTTTTTTCTTTGAGTGTCGTAGACTCGTTTTGACAGCTGGATGTAAATACACGCACGTGAGTACAGGTGTCCAATGTAAACATCACTTGCTGCATACATTTTTATTTAGATTTAGAAGCATATTTAATTATGTGCTATTTGATTGAATAATAGTGTTTTAATTCTCTATTATTTTATGGAATATTGTCTATAATTCCACACTCTTTTAGGGAATGAAATATATTATAGGATAAGCCGAATAGCTTCACTTGAAAATTTGGTAACACTTTTCATACATGGGAAGCATATCACTTATGAGGACCTTTTTCGGTGTAATGATTGAACAAACAGAGTAATGATTAAATACACACTAATATATGTGAGTAACACTGTTGTAATTATGATTTTGTTTGTGTCTTATACTTGTGTATTTCTTTATGAATGTGTCTATGAATGTGACTTACAGTGGTAAATTTGTATTGTATTACAGGGTGTGATTTCGAACAGAAAATATATGTTTTCCTATAGTAAATATCGTGATTTAAATGAATTTGACCTTCATTTCAACCGCAAACATACATATCAAGCAATTCGGCTAACTTTAAGTTGAAGAATTGGTTGCTGTTATTACGGATGAAATGAAGGTGAAAACCGGTTAAATCACGTTATTTCCTACAGGAAAACATATATTTTCTGTTAAAATAGTTAAATATAATCACTGTTGCCATATATGTTGTGTTAAAATATTTAAATAAAAGCACTTGTTCAACGGTGTCACTTCTCTTACGAATGTACTGCGAACGATAACATTAGCAACGTTACTAATGATACGCTGTGTTACCAACGTTGACGTGTGGTACACAGAGTTACCAACGACACGATGACATTACTAACGATAGCAATGCTAGATATTTCCGTACGTATTTTAAATAATTTTTCCATATAAGTTTTACTCAATATATAAAAAGTACAAAAAGGGCACAGAACCTAACAAACCCACCTAACCTAACCTAGTAGTATGACAGGTCACAAGCCTCAAGTATTTACTGAAAACGGTAAAATTCTCCATATTACGAATGATACACAGAGATACCAACGGTACGGTGACATTGCTAACGATAGCAATGTTAGATATTTCCTTACGTATTTTAAATAATTTTTCCATATAACTTTTACACAATATATAAAAAGTACAAAAAGGGCACAGAACCTAACAAACCCACCTAAACTAACCTAGAAGTTCCCCGGTCACAAAACACATATAATGACTATTGAGGAATGACTTACCTATATGAAGACGACGACGAAACTTGTGGGTCACGGGAGGGTGAGACTGACGGCTTAACTCCTATGACTGGGATGTGGATGGATGAGGGGCATCGGGGTCTAGGGGGTCCATTGGCTGTTGTTGTATTGGAGGGTAGAGGCGACTGGCAGTAATGAAGAAGTGGTGCCGTAACGTATGTTCTGGGTAGTAGTGGGTAAAAAAGAACCTGGAAAAATATTACTTGAAATATTCAGTCTTCATTCCAGGTCTCTGAACCCACTCCTTCACTTCTCTCCAGAGCCGTTCTATATTTTGAGTATGGATGGTTGGGTCTTGGGGGTCAACGAAATGTTCAGAATGATTAATAGTCTTATGTTCGTAACCAATTTCCGAAAGAGAGTTGTAGGCAGACCACTTATCACTGATAATAACACTACCAGGTTTGATATATTTCTGAATGAGTAGCAGCATCTCGTTTAGTAGAAAGGGGGGGGGGGACTAAAGGGATAATGAAAAATTTCCTTGATTCACGTTCAATACCCCCAAAGACCCATATGGCACTTAACGGTCTACCACGGTTGTACTTTAGCTTTACAGAAATGAGTTTCGTCTATTTCAACTATTACTCCATCACGACCAATCAACTCTTGATTATCAAAGAAGTATTCGGTAACCTTGGAACAGAAACTGCTCCAATCGACACTAGTTTTGGAGGATATGTCGATACCCTCCATGAGGCTCTCATGGTCCCAATGTTTATGCAAAAAGTGGTTTGCAAATAATATTATCTTCCGTGGAGGAAGACGACTTTTTCCCAAAAATGTACCTTTTTAAGAAGTAACGGTATAACCACAACGACGCATCTTCTTGGTTTTAGGTATGCTGGTTTCAGTATTACAATAATACGCGTGAATGTCTTTCCTATAAGGTAGAAGGAAATGGCACTTGGGGCACTGTAAGCGATGAGGAATTACGTTGTGTGCTATCAGGAAATTATCAACATTGGTTGAAGAATCATAAAAATCACATTGGAATTTAGCAATTGCTTTTAGGTACGGAATACTGTAGCCATTACAAGTTTCTATAACTTCCTCCATCGAGAAATACGGAAAGATAGATTTCACTTGAAATGACGGACACCTTACTAGGACAAAGGTTTCAAGGGAAAAGGATTTGGTGGAAGGGGTATGAACAGACCACTCAAAGAGATCAAGGAGGGGGGTTAGGGAAATATCAGTTGACAACCCCCTTGTGTAAACTTTGAATACGTATTGGTTTTTGATTGGTTAAGGGAAAACCACCGGAGTCTAGAGGGTAAACATGAATGAACTAAATAGGGAAACTAGTCCAGAGCAAGTATTTATGTGAAACCGGTGAGTGAAAAGGAAATAACAAAAGAAATAAAAACAATGTAGGAAGATAAAATGGAATGTATGATAAATAATATTGAATGGGAATATAAAATGAGATGATTTTACCATGAATGAACTGGATAGGGAAACTAGTCCAGAGCAGGTATTTATATGAAACCGGGAAGTGAAAAGGAAATAACAAAAGAAATAAACCCAATATAGGAAGATAAAATGGAATGTATGATAAATAATATTGAATGGGAATATAAGATTAGATAATTTTAAAAAGAATACGATAATAAAAAGAGTAATTGGAGGAGGAAAAACTTCTGCGCAGGTGGAGGGATTTTTGCGCAGGTCGAAAACTGGTATGCACTTATGTACGTATGGGTGCTAATGTTAGCATGGAATGCTAACATTTGATCTACATCAGATGTTGGCAGCACTGTTTACTGTATTTTTTCATGAAATAATCTTTGCAACGGCGTCTCCAAAGTTTTTCCAGAAATACTGTTTTGTATTTTCCTCCGATTATAATATATTCAAGGTGATGTATAGAGAAGAAAAGGCTTGTTTTACAATTATATATCGTTTCCCCAGTATGTTTTCCCCACCCAAAACCCCGAGTTCCCACTGGGGGTCCCCCATTATCGTAGGATATTGGTTAAATTTGTATTGTATTACAGGGTGTGATTTCAAACAGAAAATGTGTGTTTTTATAGTAAATAACATGATTTAATCGAATTTGACCTTCATTTCAACCGCAAACAAACAGATCAACCAATTCGGCTAACTTTAAGTTGAAGAATTGGTTGCTGTTATTACGGATGAAATGAAGGGGAAAACCGGTTAAATCACGCTATTTCCTACAGGAAAACACATATTTTCTGTTAAAATGGTTAAATATAATTACTGTTGTCATACATGTTGTGTTAAAATATTTAAATATAAGCCCTTGTTCAACGGTGTCACTTCCCTTATGAATGTACTGCGAACGATAACATTAGCAACGTTACCAACATTGACGAATGGTACGCAGTTACCAACGGCACGATGACGTCACTAACAATAGGAATGCTAGATATTTCCATACGTATTTTAAATAATTTTTCCATCATAAGTTTTACTCAATATATAAAAAGTACAAAAAGGGCACAGAACCTAACAAACGCACCCAACCTAACCTAGTTGTATGACAGGTCACAAACCTCAGGTATTTACTGAAAACGGTAAAATTCTTGATGTTGCGAATGATACAGAGTTACCAGCGGTACGATGACATTACTAGCGATAGTAATGATAGATATTTCTATACGAATTTTAGATAATTTTTCCATATAAGTTTTACAAAATATATAAAAAGTACAAAAAGGGCACAGAACCTAACAAACCCACCTAACCTAACCTAGGAGTTCCCCGGTCACAAAACACATATAATGAATATTGAGGAATGACTTAACTTTATGAAAAAGATGTCGAAACTTGTGGGTCACGGGAGGTGAGACTGACGTCTTAACTCCTATGACTAGGATGAGGATGGTTCTGGGGCGAATGTTTATGTAAAAAGTGGTTTGCAAATAATATTATCTACCATGGGGGTAGACGACTTTTTCCCAAAAATGTACCTTTTTAAGAAGTAACGGTATAACCACAACGACGTTTCTTTTTGGGTTTAGGTAAGTTAGATTTGGTATTACAATAAAACACGTGAAAGACTTTCATATAAGGTAGGAGGGAAAGGCACTTGGGGCACTGTAAGAGTTGAGGAATTACATTGTGTGCTTTCAGGAAATTATCAACATTGGTTGAAGAATCATAAAAATCACCATGGAATTTAGCAAATGCTTTTAGGTACGGAATACTGCAGCCGTTACAAGTTTCTATAACTTCCTCCATCGCAAAATACGAAAAAATAGATCTCACCGAAATGACGGACACCTTACTAGGATAAAGGTTTCAAGGGAAAAGGATTTGGTGGAAGGGGTATGAACAGACCACTCAAAGAGATAAAGGAAGGGGGGTACGGAAATACCAGTTGACAACCCCCTTGTGTAAACTTTGAATACGTATCGGTTCGTGATTGGTTAAGGGAAAAACAACGGAGTCTAGAGGGTAAACATGAATGAACTAAATAGTGAAACTAGTCCAGAGAAAGTATTTATGTAAAACCGGTGAGTGAAACGGAAATAACAAAAGAAATAAAAACAATATAGGAAGATAAAATGGAATGAATGATGAATAATATTGAATGGGAATATTAAATGAGATGATTTTAAAAGTTATACGATATTAAAACAAGTAATTGGAGGGGGAAAAACTTTTGCGCAGGGGGAGGGATTGTTGCGCATGTCGTTATCTGGTATGCATGAACGTACGTATGTACGGGTGCTAATACATTTGATCTACATCAGATGTTGGCAGCACTAGTTACTGTATTTTTTCATGAAATAATCTTTGCAACAGCGGCTCCAAAGTTTATCCAGATATACTGTGCATTCAAGAAGGTAATGTATAGAGAAGAAAAGGCTTGTTTTACGATTATATATCGTTTCCCCAGTAAGTTTTCCCCACCCAAAACCCCGAGTTCCCACTGGGGTTCCTTCATTATCGTAGGATATAAGATAAATTTGTATTGTATTACAGGGTGTGATTTCGAACAAAAATTATACGTCTTCCTATAGTAAATAACGTGATTTAACCGAATTTGACCTCTATTTCAACCGCAAACAAACAGATCAACCAATTCGGCTAACTTTAAGTTGAAGAATTGGTTGCTGTTATTACGGATGAAATGAAGGTGAAAACTGGTTAAATCACGTTATTTCCTACAGGAAAACATATATTTTCTGTTAAAATGGTTAAATATAATTACTGTTGTCATATATGTTGTGTTAAAATATTTAAATATAAGCACTTGTTCAACGGTGTCACTTCCCTTACGAATGTACTGCGAACGATAACATTAGCAACGTTACCAATGACACAGTATTACCAACATTGACGAATGGTACACAGAGTTACCAATGGCACGATAATGTTACTAACGATAGCAATGCTAGATATTTCCATACATATTTTAAATAGTTTTCCATATAAGTTTTACTCAATATATAAAAAGTACAAAAAGGGCACAGAACCTAACAAACCCACCTAACCTAACCTAGTAGTATGACAGGTCACAAGCCTCAAGTATTTACTGAAAACGGTAAAATTCTCCATGTTACGAATGATACACAGAATTACCAGCGGTACGGTGACATTACTAGCGATGTTAATGATAGATATTTCCATACTAATTTTAAATAATTTTTCCATATAAGTTTTACAAAATATATAAAAAGTACAAAAAAGGGCACAGAACCTAACAAACCAACCTAACCTACCTAGGAGTTCCCCGGTCACAAAACACATATAATGACTATTGAGGAATGACTTACCTTTATGAAAAAGACGTCGAAACTTGCGAGTTACGGGAGGGTGAGACTGACGGCTTAACTCCTATGACTAGGATGACGATTGTTGTGGGGCCAATGTTTATGTAAAAAGTGGTTTGCAAATAATATTATCTACCATGGGGGTAGACGACTTTTTCCCAAAAATGTACCTTTTAAAGAAGTAACGGTATAACCACACCGATGTTTCTTTTTGGTTTTAGGTATGTTAGATTCGGTATTACAATAAAACACGTGAAAGACTTTCATGTAAGGTAGGAGGGAAAGGCACTTGGGGCACTGTAAGAGTTGAGGAATTACGTTGTGTGCTTTCAGGAAATTATCAACATTGGTTGAAGAATCATAAAAATCACCATGGAATTTAGCAAATGCTTTTAGGTACGGAATACTGCAGCCGTTACAAGTTTCTATAACTTCCTCCATCGCAAAATACGAAAAAATAAATCTCACTCGAAATGATACACCTTACTAGGACAAAGGTTTCAAGGGAATAGGATTTGGTGGAAGGGGTATGAACAGACCACTCAAAGAGATAAAGGAAGGGGGGTAGGGAAATACCAGTTGACAACCCCCTTGTGTAAACTTTGAATACGTATCGGTTTGTGATTGGTTAAGGGAAAAACAACGGAGTCTAGAGGGTAAACATGAATGAACTAAATAGGGAAACTAGTCCAGAGAAAGTATTTATGTGAAACCGGTGAGTGAAACGGAAATAACAAAAGAAATAAAAACAATATAGGAAGATAAAATGGAATGAATGATGAATAATATTGAATGGGAATATAAAATGAGATGATATTAAAAGGTATACGATAATAAAACGAGTAATTGGAGGGGGAAAAGCTTCTGCGCAGGGGGAGGGATTTTTGCGCAGATCGAAAACTGGTATGCACGAACGTACGTATGTACGGGTGCTAATGTCAGCATGGAATACTAACATTTGATCTACATCAGACGTTGGCAGCACTAGTTACTGTATTTTTTCATGAAATTATCTTTGCAATGGCACCTCCAAAGTTTATCCAGATATACTGTTTTGTATTTTCCTCAGATTATAATACTGTACATTCAAGAAGGTAATGTATAGAGAAGAAAAGGCTTGTTTTACTATTATATATCGTTTCCCCAGTATGTTTTCCCCACCCAAAACCCCGAGTTCCCACTGGGGGTCCTTCATTATCGTAGGATATAGGATATATTTGTATTGTATTACAGGGTTTGATTTCGAACAGAAAATATATGTTTTCCAATAGTAAATAACGTGATTTAACCGAATTTGACCTCTATTTCAACTGCAAACAAACAGATCAACCAATTCGGCTAACTTTAAGTTGAAGAATTGGTTGCTGTCATTACGGATGAAATGAATGTGAAAACTGGTTAAATCACGTTATTTCCTACAGGAAAACATATATTTTCTGTTAAAATGGTTAAATATAATTACTGTTGTCATATATGTTGTGTTAAAATATTTAAATATAAGCACTTTTTCAACAGTGTCACTGCCCTTACGAATGTACTGCGAACGATAACATTAGCAACGTTACCAATGACACAGTGTTACCAACATTGACGAATGGTACACAAGAGTTACCAACGGCACGATGACGTTACTAACGATAGCAATGCTAGATATTTACATACGTAATTTAAATAGTTTTTCCATGTAAGTTTTACTCAATACAGTATATAAAAAGTACAAAAAGGGCACAGAACCTAACAAACCCATCTAACCTAACCTAGTAGTATGACAGGTCACAAACCTCAGGTATTTACTGAAAACGGTAAAATTCTTCATGTTGCGAATGATACAGAGTTACCAGCGGTACGGTGACATTACCAGCGATAGTAATGATAGATATTTCCATACGAATTTTAAATAATTTTTCCATGTAAGTTTTACAAAATATATAAAAAGTACAAAAAGGGCACAGAACCTAACAAACCCACCTAACCTAACCTAGGAGTTTCCCAGTCACAAAACACATATAATGACTTACCTTTATGAAAAACACGTCGAAACTTGTGGGTCACGGGAGGGTGAAATAAGACAGACAGACAGATAGACAGACGGTGAATCAGGTAGATAATATGCATTAGAGGTTATGAAGGAAGTAGTTTTTTTTTTTTATAACATATTCAAAAAAGCATTTTTAAATTGGGAGTAAAAGAGAGACAAAAACTTACTTAAAGGGGCTTGGAGAGAGTGAGAGAGTGTGACTTACTTAAATGGGCTAGGGGAGAAGGAGAGAGAGAGAGAGAGA
>NC_090752.1:90734268-90739268 GCF_036898095.1 Palaemon carinicauda | reverse complement strand
TCTGGCTTGGGGCTGAGTCCCCCTCGCTGACCTAACACATACAAAGGGAGCTTAGCTCCCTTAGGTCACTACCGAAGGTTTCTGTGGATATGATTCCTTCTTTTGTGATCTACCAGACTAGTCCTCTTGCTGTTCTCGGGGGAGGATAAGTTCTTCCCTTGGGAGTAGCAACGCCTTCCTTGCTTTGATGCTCTGGAAGCTGGCAAGTATTGCTGGCCTTTCCCCTTAGATCTCCCTTAGGCTAAGATAAGTTTCTTGGCTGCGGGTGATCTGTCACTAAAGCACGGTTGGCAGGACCCTCTTGTCCCTTCCCCCTCTTTCTTCACAGCCCCTTGCCGGCCGGCAGAGCTGGCCGGCAGGGGTCTTACTGTACTGTACGTCGTTCTACTTCTGGACCTAGTATAGGTTAGGATGTGGAATTGACTCAGCCCCTTGCCGGCCGGCAGAGCTGCTGGCCGGCAAGGGTCTTATGTTTTCGAGTGCTGCCCGGACCTCTCTTGGTCCCTCATCCATGCCTGCCTCTAGAGCCAGACGGCATTGGTCAGGAAGCATGAATTAGTTTCTCCCCTTCCTTATATGCACTCTTTCGGTTGCCGGGCTTGGAGGTTGTGTACACTCTTATCCCGGCATCCATTCTATTTTTCTTCTAGTGCTGTACCTGACCCGGCTGCCGGCCTATGAGGCCGGCAGCCGGGCAGGTGTAGTCCTCTGGTTCTTTTGCTGCCGGCTGGCATCGGTCTTGTACCTTTGCCGGCCGGCTTATGCCAGCCCTTGTCTGCCGGTCACCAAGAGTGTGGCCGGCAGCTGGGTACTACCTTGTGTAGTTGCTGGCCGGCAGCCATTGCCGGCCAACACTGGCTGTTACCGGCCGGCAGTTGCTGCCGACCGGCACAGGCATTTGAACCAGAGTGCTGCCGCCCTATAGCTGTTAAGTAGTATACTTTAAAGCTAGTTGGGGTGTGTGCCGGCCGGCAAAGGCAGGCCGGCACACATCCCCCTATACTGTACTAGTATTCTTCTGTATAGCATATACAGTAAGAAGAAAACTATAGTAAGGGTTTTGGTACAGCACTGTATCTTCTAACACTATTGTGTTTTCTTGCACATCCCTTTGCTGTTGCCCTCAGATAGGAAGCTGAGTTCTTCCCTGTCTATTATCCAGGATTTTAAAATCATTGCTTAGGTGTGAGCTCCACCTGTTTCCTCTGGAAACCTTGCATTGGTTACTCTAGAAGAGATAAACCATTTTGATTTTATTATCTGGAAGGCTGCAACAATGGGTTGTGAAGGAAACACAAGTGTGTGTCTTTCCTTTATGAATTGTTATGCTATACTATGCATATCCAGTGATACATAGTTCACTTGATACTCAAGGAAATTTCTTCTCTTTACAGAAGGACACTCCGAAGTGGGGAAGTGCTCTCTGCAATGTCAGCAGCAAGAACCTCTGCGGACATGAGTTTTGTAGGAGACACGCAGCATACGCTGTCTCCAAGGAAGATCTCCGGTATTGGGACCCTCAGGTATGTACTGTGTGCACTAACCTGATTACTGAGACATTTAAATAGCTAGGAAGAAGCTTCGTACCTGGGTAAGGGGCTTCCAAAAGAACACTTCTGGCCCTTATCTTCCAAGTGAGAAGATGAGGGCGTATCCTTTCCCTAAGGCATCAGCTGATGCAGTGATTCCCCAGCCTCAAGAGGAGATCCCCTAAGTTCAGATCCAGGTGGATGCTGAAGTCGCGGTCGCGATGCAAGACATCCAGCTAGATGACAGGATGTGTGATGTGGACGGGTGTCAGGAGGAAGACCTCCTGGCAGAAGCCCAGGATGAAGTTCAAGCCCCTCTACATCGGCCGGTCTCCCAGTAGAGCTAGGACAGGCCCTCTCTTCTATTGTTGGAATGATCCAACAAATGCAGAAGGAGAATCAGGAGAAGGCGGCTGCAATGGAACTGCGAATGCAGTGCCTTGCAGAATCACATGGGCCCCAGAAAAAGCTCAATGTGAAAGACCTTCCCTTGTGCTCAGATGCTAACCCATGGAGGTATGCTGAGCACATGCCGATGACGACTGGAAAGATCGTCATCTCGGATAAGCTGGGCTCAGTTCCCCTGGAGGGTGGAATTCTGGCCCAGCAAGGCATCATATCCGGACTGTTATGTCCGGCTGAGGAAGGAACCAGCTTCAAAGGAGGAGACAGAGCCAAAGGAGGTCATAGTGATGGACCATGCTAAGGCTCAAGCTCTACTTTCATCCTCGATGAAAGAGAGGGGCTTCTCTAACTCAAAGGTAGCCGCATTGAATAGGAAGCTCCCTTCCTTTGTGTCCTCGCCTACTAGAGCCTTCCCCTTTTTACAGAAAGGGTTTCTGGCTGTACTAAAAGCAATCGAGGCCGGCAAGTCTTGCCCCTCCCGAGAGGAGTGTAAACCCTTGTCGCTGGCCCTGCCTATGGACCACAAAGACTGGAAGGACGTCCATCTTACGTTCTCAGTGGGAAAGTTGGAGGCTGATATTGCCGGACGTCAGTTCGGCAAGGACCTCCCTAAGCTGTCTGACTTTCTTTTGCGAAGTGAGTTCGATACAAAAGAAAGACTGACTGCCTCAATGTCTCTTCAGACTACTCTCGAGACGATGGCAAGTGACCCCAAGGTCCATGAAATGTTCATGGTAGTGGCTAAGCCTCATCTGGCCACAGTGACGAAGGACCTTTATGGCTTCGTCAAGGCAAGGAGAGCTTGTAGGGAGTTCGTGTTTACCTCGGCTACGGTGAGGCACGAGCCAAAGAAACTAATCTCCTCCAACATTTGGGGAAAAGACCTTTTCCCTACCTACTTGGTCAAAGAAGTTGTTGATAAGGCCGCCTTGGAGAATAGAAACCTTCTCCAGAAGTGGGGCCTGGCTATCAAAAGAAAGTCTTCCCCGGATGAGGGTCCTCAACCAAAGAGGAAGACTATGAGGACTAGGCTACCGTCTCGGCCAGCCAAGCCTCTTAGACAGCAACAGCAACTGCAATTGCCATTGCCCCCAGTGCCCCAGATCGTGGCACAAACCCCAACCACCTTTCAGTGGGTACCCCAGGCCGTGTCGACACAGTCCACGGCATTCACCCCAGCGTTCGAAGGGCAGTCTACTTCCTTTCGAGCAAAGCCTAGAGGAGCAGCCAGAGGCTCGTCTAGACGCCCCTCAAGGGGAAGGGGATTCAGGGGTGGTCGTGGTCAGGAAGGCAAGACCTCAGGACGGCAGTCCAAGTGAGGTGATACCGGTAGGAGGGAGACTTCTGAAATTTCGGGATCGGTGGACCTTCGATCCCTGGGCCCACAGCCTACTCAAGAATGGACTGGGCGGGAGCTGGTACAGCACTCCACCCCCGTGCCTTCGGTTTTTCCAACACTCCACCCCCGTTATGGAGGAGTACGTTCAAGAACTGTTGGAGAAAAAAGGTGATCCGAAGGGTGAAGCCCATCAATTTCTAAGGGAGGCTGTTTTGTGTTCCCAAGAAAGACTCTGAAAAGCTCAGAATCATTCTGGACTTGTCGCCACTCAACAAGTTCATAGTGAATTGCAAATTCAAAATGCTAACACTGCAACACATAAGGACCTTACTGCCCAAGAGGGCATATTCCGTCTCTATAGACTTGTCAGACGCCTATTGGCACATCCCAATTAGCCATCGACTCTCCCCCTACCTAGGGTTCAGGCTACAACGAAGATTATACGCCTTCGGAGCCATGCCTTTCGGGCTAAACATAGCCCCAAGGATTTTTACGAAGCTTGCGAGCGTAGCTCTCAAACAATTACGCCTAAAGGGAATTCAGGTAGTAGCCTACCTGGACGACTGGTTGGTGTGGGCAGCATCCGAGACAGAATGCTTGCAAGCTTCCAGTCAAGTGATCCAGTTCCTAGAGTACCTAGGCTTCAAGATCAACAGAAAAAGTCTCGACTTTCTCCATCTCAAAAGTTCCAGTGGCTTGGAATCCACTGGGACCTTTTGTCACACCGTTTCTCAACCCCGGCGAAGAAAAGGAAGGAGATAGCGGGTTCTGTCAAGAGACTTCAAGATTCCGAAAGGATATCAAGACACGAGCAGGAGAGAGTACTGCGCTCTCTCCAGTTTGCTTCGGTGACATACCCAGTGCTAAGAGCACAGCTAAAGGATGCAATCGGAGTTTGGAGAAGTTATGCATCAAACACGTGAAGAGATCTGAGAAGACCAGCCGCTTCGGCTACGTATTCTTCTCAGGCCTTGGTCCCAAGCCAGACATCTAAAGAAGTCGGTTCTTCTTCTGCCACCTCCCCCGTCGGTGACGATTCACTCAGACGCCTCGAAGGAGGGATGGGGAGGTCACTCTCATCGGAAAAAAGTCCAGGGGACTTGGTCCAGGCTATTCAAGACCTTTCACATAAAACTTTCTAGAAGCTAGGGCAGTGCTCCTTACCTTAAAGAAAGTCTCCCCGCGTCACTCGATCCACATAAGGTGGTGATAGACAGCGAGGTAGTTGTGAGATACTTGAATCGACAAGGATCGAGGTCACCACCTCTCAACCAGGTGATGTTGGCCGTCTTCCGATTGGCGGAAAAGAAGAAGTGGTACCTGTCGGCAGTTCACCTTCAAGGAGTCCGCAATGTGACAGCGGACGCTCTATCCAGGTTCACACCGATGGAGTCGGAATGGTTCTTAGACGCAGGATCATTCTCCTTCATTCTGATTCAGTCCCAGAACTGCAGATAGACCTCTTTGCGACGAAAGACAACAAGAAGTTGCCCCTTTACGTGCCCCGTACGAGGACCCCTTAGCGGAAGCAGTGGACGCGATGTCCCTCGACTGGAACAGATGGTCCAAGATTTATCTGTTCCCTCCTCACAACCTTCTGTTGAGGGTCCTCAACAAACTGAGATCCTTCAAAGGGTAGCGGCAATAGTGGCCCACAAGTGGCCGAACCGCGTGTGGTTCCTCCTGGCATTGGAACTGTAGCTGAAGTTTGTACCACTACCAGATCC
>NC_090752.1:90720836-90728768 GCF_036898095.1 Palaemon carinicauda | reverse complement strand
GCGATATTCCCAGAGAATTTACCTTAAGGTACCAGAATTCTAACTCCTGGAGCGAGTATCCCTCGTGAAAGGGATATCGCGACATATCAGAGGACGTATTCTAGACACGTCACATGGCAATCTACGACCTGAACAGAGATTCGTCTCGTAGGAGGGAGATTGACGAGATACGAATTCGGGAAAGAAAAAGGGGAGCCGCTCCCAAGGCTTCCCTATCCCCCGATTCGTATGCGTGCCTGGCGCCAATCCTGGCGCCATCTGTATTCCTTGTAGCGTACACGAGGTGCTACAGATACTGTATGTAGGGAGGGGTCCTACAGCCCTTTCTTAGAAAGGCAAGGGCGGGTCCATCAGGACGACATGGCTATCTCACCCAAAAAATAGATTTTCGCTTCGCTCAAAATCCGTTTTTTGGGCTCAAGCCATGTCGTCCTGATGGAAGTGTACCAGAGCATTACTGTATCTGTGGATTCTCAGAACGTGCCGTACTCCCCGGAGGTAATTTTTTCCCGGTCGACTAGACCTAGAGACCTAAGATGTTACCGTTATACATCTTTTCAACTAACTATAAACTATGTTAGAGCTTCCTGCCCCCTACAGGAAGAGTCCTACTAGACTCTGGAAAAGTCTCGAAGAGTACATATATCTATGTACGAATACCAGGCAAGCTAATATAGTGGTCTCGCCCTATATTAAGTAAAGCATAGTTTGTAAAGGACCACTGCGTCAATATGAAATATCGACCAGTTTTCCGCACAATACTTGTATTGGACAAAGGTTTTATATCCGCATAGGAGGAAAACCAATGCAACATAGCTTGCATAAAGGAACAATTCTATTAGAATTATCCCAGATAAGGTACATAGAATGAATGCTCAATTATACCAGTAAATTGACACAGGTGAAGGAGACGCAAGGTTCTCAAGAACCAGATTATTGACAGGCAATAAATAGACAGGTTAACCACAATTATATATATATATATATATATATATAAGAAGAGGATAACCCAAAAGTTTAAGCATAAGTATGATAGTAAACAGGGCTTGTTTGTCTGAAAGAAAAACATTAGATGCCACTTTTAAGATACCGAGGTATCAAAGTAATAAAAGCCTGTATTACAAAATCAATGACATTAGCGTTAGAAACGCTCGGCACACATGTCTGCACTTATGCTAGGTTCACCTTCGGAAATGGAACAGTCTGGATGGGCAACACAGTGCCCTCACTTAGTTTGTAGTACAGTATGTAACTACACACTCACCCTGGAATTAATCGTCCCAATTAAGACCACTGTTCCTCGCAGAGTTAAACAGTAGGGTTAACACCGCGACCCACTGCTACCACAGATCTCTTTTAGTTCCTCTACTTGCTTCGCATAGTGGCGAAAGAACACTCTGGAAGACTTCCAGCCAGTGTATGAACGGAGATGTTTCAAAATCCATGCAATTAAAGAAATTTAAGAATGAGGCAACTTTCCTCGGATCGTGACCTGCGGGTGTATTGTCAGGATCCGCTCTGCGAATAAAATATGTGATTTTTGCTCTGAGTTGATTCAGAGATAAATTTGAGCCTGATGTTTCTCCCCTGAATAGTTGACCACCCTTGAAGTCTGAAGTTCTATGAAGATAGACCTTTAGGCATTCTACTGGACATAGAGATGCATCTTCTTTCAGAGGGCAGATTCTCCAGGGACCCCACCTGTTGGTGGGTAACTCATTCTTGGCGAGAAACGTAGGATCCGGAAACAGGTTCAGTTCTTCTCCATCCAGGAACTGAACACGACCTGCCTCTCTCGAGAGGCTACAATTTCACTAACCCTGGCCCGGACGCGAGTGCAAATTAGGAAAATAACTTTTTGTGTCAAATCCTTTAACGCACATTCTTTCATTGCTCAACAGAGAAGCGAAATGAAGAAACTTGTCTAAAGACCATGAAATGGGCCTTTGGAGGTGCTGAAGGTCTGAGCCTAGCACAGGCTTTCGGGACTTTATTAAAGATCTCGTTACCTAGGTCGACCTGGAAGGCATATAGAATGGGTCTTGTCAAAGCAGACTTACACGCTGAAATCGTGTTCTCTGCCAACCCTTGACCATGGAGGTGGGGAAAAAAGATAAGCAGAAGTCTGTCAAGATCTCCTGCGGAATCTTCGCCTTGACAAAAGGCCACCCATTTTCTCCAAGATGACTCATATTGCCTTCTAGTAGATTTGCATTTATATTCCTCAATGAAGTCTATACTGGCTTTCGAAATCCCGAAACGCTCTCTCACCGCTAGGGAGAGAAAATCATGAACTGCAGGGTCCGGGTTTTCTGTAATGAAGCGCAGACAGTTGACTTCTGGACTCGCTGGGTCAGAACTGGATCTGGTAGTGGTACAAAACTTCAGCTACAGTTCCAATGCCAGGAGGAACCACACGCTGTTCGGCCACTTGTGGGCCACTATTGCCGCTACCCTTTGAAGGATCTCAGTTTGTTGAGGACCCTCAACAGAAGGTTGTGAAGAGGGAACAGATAAATCTTGGACCATCTGTTCCAGTCGAGGGACATCGCGTCCACTGCTTCCGCTAAGGGGTCCTCGTACGGGGCACGTACAGGGGCAACTTCTTGTTGTCTTTCGTCGCAAAGAGGTCTATCTGCAGTTCTGGGACTGATTCAGAATGAAGGAGAATGATCCTGCGTCTAAGGACCATTCCGACTCTATCGGTGTGAACCTGGATAGAGCGTCCGCTGTCACATTGCGGACTCCTTGAAGGTGAACTGCCGACAGGTACCACTTCTTCTTTTCCGCCAATCGGAAGACGGCCAACATCACCTGGTTGAGAGGTGGTGACCTCGATCCTTGTCAATTCAAGTATCTTACAACTACCTCGCTGTCTATTACCACTTTATGTGGAACGAATGACACGGGGAGACTTTCTTTAAGGTAAGGAGCACTGCCCTAGCTTCTAGAAAGTTTTATGAGAAAGGTCTTGAATAGCCTGGACCAAGTCCCCTGGACTTTTTTCCGATGAGAGTGACCTCCCCATCCCTCCTTTGAGGCGTCTGAGTGAATCGTCACCGACGGGGGAGGTGGCTGAAGAAGAACCTGACTTCTTTAGATGTCTGGCTTGGGACCAAGGCCTGAGAAGAGTACTTAGCCGAAGCGGCTGGTCTTCTCAGATCTCTTCACGCGTTTGATGCATAACTTCTCCAAACTCCGATTGCATCCTTTAGCTGTGCTCTTAGCACTGGGTCTGTCACCGAAGCAAACTGGAGAGAGCGCAGTACTCTCTCCTGCTCGTGTCTTGATATCCTTTCGGAATCTTGAAGTCTCTTGACAGAACCCGCTATCTCCTTCCTTTTCTTCGCTGGGGTGGAGAAACGGTGTGACAAAAGGTCCCAGTGGATCTTAGCCACTGGAACTTTTGAGATGGAGAAAGTCGAGACTTTTTCTGTTGATCTTGAAGCCTAGGTACTCTAGGAACTGGATCACTGACTGGAAGCTTGCAAGCATTCTGTCTCGGATGCTGCCCACACCAACCAGTCGTCCAGGTAGGCTACTACCTGAATTCCCTTTAGGCGAAATTGTTTGAGAGCTACGCTCGCAAGCTTCGTAAAAATCCTTCGGGCTATGTTTAGCCCGAATGGCATGGCTCCGAAGGCGTATAGTCTTCGCTGTAGCCTGAACCCTAGGTAGGGGGAGAGTCGATGGCTAATTGGAATGTGCCAGTAGGCATCTGACAAGTCTATAGAGACGGAATATGCCCTCTTGGGCAGTAAGGTCCTTATGTGTTGCAGTGTTAGCATTTTGAATTTGCAATTCACTATGAACTTGTTAAGTGGCGACAAGTCCAGAATGACTCTGAGCTTTTCCGAGTCTTTCTTGGGAACACAAAACAGCCTCCCTTAGAAATTGATGGGCTTCACCCTTTTTCTCCAACCGTTCTTGAACGTACTCCTCCATAACGGGGGTGGAGTGTTGGAAAAACCGAAGGTACGGGGGTGGAGTGCTGTACCAGCTCCCGCCCAATCCATTCTTGAGTAGGCTGTGGGCCCAGGGATCGAAGGTCCACCGATCCCGAAATTTCAGAAGTCTCCCTCCTACCGGTATGACCTCACTTGGACTGCCGTCCTGAGGTCTTGCCTTCCTGACCACGACCACCCCTGAATCCCCTTCCCCTTGAGGGGCGTCTAGACGAGCCTCTGGCTGCTCCTCTAGGCTTTGCTCGGAAGGAAGTAGACTGCCCTTCGAACGCTGGGGTGAAAGCCGTGGACTGTGTCGACACGGCCTGGGGTACCCACTGAAAGGTGGTCGGGGTTTGTGCCACGATCTGGGGCACTGGGGGCAATGGCAATTGCAGTTGCTGTTGCTGTCTAAGAGGCTTGGCTGGCCGAGACGGTAGCCTAGTCCTCATAGTCTTCCTCTTTGGTTGAGGACCCTCATCCGGGGAAGACTTTCTTTTGATAGCCAGGTCCCACTTCTGGAGAAGGTTTCTATTCTCCAAGGTGGCTTTATCAAAAACTTCTTTGACCAAGTCGGTAGGGAAAAAGGTCTTTTCCCCAAATGTTGGAGGAGATTAGTTTCTTTAGTTCGTGCCTCGCTGTAGCCGAGGTAAACACGAACTCCCTACAAGCTCTCCTTGCCTTGACGAAGCCATAAAGGTCCTTCGTCACTGTGGCCAGATGAGGCTTGGCCACTACCATGAACATTTCATGGACCTTGGGGTCACTTGCCATCGTCTCGAGAGTAGTCTGAAGAGACATTGAGGCAGTCAGTCTTTCTTTTGTATCGAACTCACTTCGCAAAAGAAAGTCAGACAGCTTAGGGAGGTCCTTGCCGAACTGACGTCCGGCAATATCAGCCTCCAACTTTCCCACTTAGAACGTAAGATGGACGTCCTTCCAATCTTTGTGGTCCATAGGCAGGGCCAGCGACAAGGGTTTACACTCCTCTAGGGAGGGGCAAGACTTGCCGGCCTCGATTGCTTTTAGTACAGCCAGAAACCCTTTCTGTGAAAAGGGGGAAGGCTCTAGTAGGCTAGGACACAAAGGAAGGGAGCTTCCTATTCAATGCAGCTACCTTTGAGTTAGAGAAGCCCCTCTCTTTCATCGAAGATGAAAGTAGAGCTTGAGCCTTAGCATGGTCATCACTATGACCTCCTTCGGCTCTGCCTCCTCCTTTGAAGCTGGTTCCTTCCTCAGCCGGACATAACAGTCCGGATATGGTGCCTTGCTGGGCCAGAATTCCACCCTCCAGGGGAACTGAGCCCAGCATATCCGAGATGACGATCTTTCCAGTCGTCATCGACATGTGCTCAGCATACCTCCACGGGTTAGCATCCGAGCACAAAGGAAGGTCTTTCACATTGAGCTTTTCTGGGGCCCATGTGATTCTGCAAGGCACTGCATTCGCAGTTCCATTGCAGCCGCCTTCTCCTGATTCTCCTTCTGCATTTGTTGGATCATTCCAACAATAGAAGAGAGGGCCTGTCCCAGCTCTACTGGGAGACCGGCTGATGTAGAGGGACTTGAACTTCATCCTGGGCTTTTGCAAGGAGGTCTTCCTCCTGACACCCGTCCACATCAGATATCCTGTCATTTAGCTGGATGTCTTGCATCCCGACCGCGACTTCAGCATCCACCTGGATCTGAACTTAGGGGATCTCCTCTTGAGGCTGGGGAATCACTGCATCAGTTGATGCCTTAGGGAAAAGATACGCCCTCATCTTCTCACTTGGAAGATAAGGGCCAGAAGTGTACTTTTGGAAGCCCCTTACCCAGGTACGAAGTTTCTTCCTAGCTATTTAAATGTCTCATTAATCAGGTTAGTGCACACAGTACATACCTGAGGGTCCCAATACCGGAGATCATCCTTGGAGACAGCGTATGCTGCGTGTCTCCTACAAAACTCATGTCCGCAGAGGTTCTTGCTGCTGACATTGCAGAAAGCACTTCCCGACTTCGGAGTGTCCTTCTGTAAAAAGAAGAAATTTCCATGAGTATCAAGTGAACTATGTATCACTGGATATGCATAGTATAGCATAACAATTCATAAATGAAAGACACACACTTGTGTTTCCCTCACAACCCATTGTTGCAGCCTTCCAGATAATAAAATCAAAATGGTTTATCTCTACTAGAGTAACCAATGCAAGGTTTCCAGAGGAAACAGGTGGAGCTCACACCTAGGCAATGATTTTAAAAATCCTGGATAATAGACGGGGAAGAACTCTGCTTCCTGTCTGAGGGCAACAGCAAAGGGCTGTGTAAGAAAACACAATAGTGTTAGAAGATACAGTGCTGTACCTAAACTTTTACTATAGTTTTCTTCTTACTGTATATGCTATACAGAAGAATACTAGTACAGTATAGGAGGATGTGTGCCGGCCTGCCTTTGCCGGCCGGCACACACCACAATTAGCTTTAAAGTATACTACTTAACAGCTATAGGGCGGCAGCCCTCTGGTTCACATGCCTGTGCCGGCGGCAGCAGCTGCCGGCCAGCAACAGCCAGTGTTGGCCGGCAATGATTGCCGGCCAGCAACTACACAAGGTAGTACCCAGCTGCCGGCCACACTCTTGGTGACCGGCAGACAAGGACTGACATAAGCCGGCCGGCAAAGGTACAAGACCGATGCCAGCCGGCAGCAAAAGAACCAGAAGACTACACCTGCCCGGCTGCCGGCCTCATAGGCCGGCAGCCGGGACAGGTACAGCACTAGAAGAAAATAGAATGGATGCCGGGATAAGAGTGTACACAACCCCCCAAGCCCGGCAACCGAAAGAGTGCATATAAGGAAGGGGAGAAACTTAATTCAGGCTTCCTTGACCAATGCCGTCCGGCTCAGCCGGCAGGCATGGATGAGGGACCAAGAGAGGTCCGGGCAGCACTCGAAAACATAAGACCCTTGCCGTCCAGCATCTCTGCCGGCCGGCAATGGGCTTAGTCAATCCATATCCCAACCTATACTAGGTCCAGAAGTAGAATGACATACGGTACAGTAATACCCCTGCCGGCCAGCTCTGCCGGCCGGCAAGGTACAGTACAGTAATGGCTAGGCCATTACGGAGATAGAGGGGGAAGGGACAAGAGGGTCCTGCCAACCTTGCTTTAGTGACAGATCACCCGCAGCCAAGAACTTTGTCTTAGCCTAAGGGAGATCTAAGGGAAAGGGCCAGCGCAGTAGTATAATACCTGCCAGCTTCCAGAGCACCAAAGCAAGGAAGGCGTTGCTACTCCCAAGGGAAGATTTATCCTCCCCGAGAACAGCAACAGGACTTAGTCTGGTCGATCACACAAGAAGGAATCATAACTACAGAAACCTTCGATAGTGACCTAAGGGAGCTCAGCTCCCTTTGTAAGTGTTAGGTCAGCGAGGGAGACTCTGCCCCAAGCCAAACAACACGGACTCAGACTAAAAACTCTGTTGTTCTGTCCCTCTTTGAACCAGACTCTGCTGGAACAGGAAGGTACAGTAACACCCTAGTATAGTTTTATCGAAAATAAATTCGGAAAAAACCACTCAGGGATAAGCCCAAGGCTTAAACAGAGGGAAAGGGATTGCATACCTTCTCCGAAGAAAAGAAAGCAACCGGGGAGTATAATAAAGTATACTAAGGCTCCATAAGCAATTAGCCTAGGCACCAAGAGAATCGATTACCTAATTCACCGAAACTCTCACGTATACAATCTTGGAAATATTCCACACAGTCTAAAATGTATAAAATATAGCCTAAAGCTTCAATAAAATTTTAATTACACTCGGAAAAACCAAAATCATGCATTAAGTACTAGGACCAAACGACTAGGCTACATGGCCTAGCGTAGGCCAGAATGGCGAATACTTCGCCAAATAATACTAAGCACGAAAGGAAATCCTATGTAAAGCTAAATAGCTAAATTTTATTAAGCAAAACAACCAGGAATGTCACTCTGACTAACTAATTTATA
>NC_090752.1:90705836-90715836 GCF_036898095.1 Palaemon carinicauda | reverse complement strand
CAAAAATGACGCACGCAAGTGTCGTCACAAAAGGCTAACGCACGACCACACGCCAACTTGTCCGGGTGTCTCTTTTCCATAAAATTAAAAAACTCCTGCCACTTCGCTAACAGGTCTTTGATTTTCGTCATAGAAAGGCGGCTCTCGTCTTCCACCTCCTCCTCGCTACTGAGCTCCTGCAACACCTCCAAATGTTGCATCTCCTGGAGCTCTATCAATTCCTGTGTCGTGAGTTCTTCCCGATGCTCCTCGATAAGGTCGTTCACGTCTGCCTCATCTACCTCCAGTCCCATGGACCTTCCAAGAGACACGATTTCATCCACCACAGTAGGTTCGAGGTCATCAGGGTTTGTCGTATCGAACCCATCAAAGTCACTCTTAGCGACAGAAACTGGCCACAATTTCTTCCATGATGAATAAAGAGTTCTTTTTGAGACACCCTGCCATGCATCGTCAATAATTCTTAAGCAATGGACGATATTGAGATGTTCCTTCCAAAATTCTTGAAGGGTGAGATTGGTGTTGTCTGATATCGAAACATTTCCTGAACAAATGCTTTATGTACAGTTACTTGTCCCTCCATGGGCTGGAGGAGTGGCGTGGTGTTGGGCGGGAGATAAAGGACCTTGATGAATCAGTACTCATCAAGAATGTCCTCTTCGAGACCAGGAGGGTGACCAGGGGCATTGTCGAGGACTGCTTGCTTCCCTTTCAAGTCATGGTAGATTCTGCTGCCCTTTTCACATATGATAGTCTCGGTCACGCTATCTCCCGCCAAATGTTTCTCCTTTATGCATATCAAAAGAAGCCTCTCCTTCTCGTCATGGATATCACTGCACAGCTTGGAAAGGATAGTTACTCCTTTGGAAGACATGGTGCTCTTTATAGCATCCTTCTGCTTGAGGATGGTACATATTGTTGAAGTACTCCTCTCATATTGCCGAGCCAGCTCAGTCACTCTTACACCATTCTCCTGTTTTTTTTTATTATTTCATATTTTATCTCCATTGTCATCATACGGTTTATCTTTTCACTAACCTTGTTAGCACTCGCTTGCTTTGGACCCATTGCTTATTCACTGAATTCTGCATTGATTAATGCAAAAAAAAAAAAACACTATGCCCGATGCTTGGAGATAAACTTTATGTGATGTAGATCCGAACGGTAAGACTGAGTGATACCGTCCTGGTGAGAAGCCCCTCGCACACTCGACCACTTGGTGGCCGCATAGGGAATTGCCTCGTATCTCAAATTTTTCTTGTATCTCAGGACAAAAATTTGCTGGAAATTTTCCTCGTATCTCAAATTTCTCGTATGTTGGGACACTCGTATCTCCAATTTCTCGTATGTTGGGACACTATCTCCAGGTATTACTGTGTATATATATATATATATATATATATATATATATATATATATATATATATATATATATATATTCGGTATATATAATGATTTGAAAGGCTAAGTTCTCTCTGTAGACAGTCACTATTAAGACGTAGTTCAAAATGGAAAAAAAATAAATCACAAAAATGTTAAAACGCCAAAGCCGATTCCGTATGTAGATTTGTGAGGCAACACGCTGTTACTCTTCTTTATGGTCTTGTTTATGGTTCCTCCGGCGGTGATTTTCTTTATTGGACGGGATACTAGAAAAAATCTGCCTTTATTTGTTTTCCTATTTGTTTATTCAAAGTCTTGTTTTGCTTACATCTTAAATGTTTTATATCACTCTTTCAATATTTCCTTTTTAACTTATTTCAATGAGATTCTTTTTTAACATTTTCATTTTGACTGGTTTTCCATATTCTTATGTAGACAGGATCATAGAACATTTTAGTATGGTAGTAACTTATTTATGTGTATAAACTTACTATTATACACATTCAAGTATTGTTTGACATACATGATTATTTCATATAAATCCCAATATTTTCACCTGCACTTGTTTTCCAGAGCTACAATAACAACAACAACAACAATAATAATAATAACAATAAATATAATAATAATAATAATAATAATAATAATAATAATAATAATAATAATAATAATAATTATAATAATAATAAGATAACAACACCAAAAACAACAACATCATTGCTTACTTTAATTTTTATTATTTTTGTACCAGTGTTTGTATTTCACAATATAAAAGTCGCCCATTACAAAGTCCTTTTAAAATGTGTGCAATACATTACTACATGCTTAACATCCCAGTTTACGTTGGCACTGAACAACAATTTAAACTTTAGATTCTATAATATTAGGCCTATCATCTCTCACTCTTAGAAACATTACCCTAAATGCATTTATAAGGCTGTACCTCTTTCTCTCCAACTAAACGAGGGGACACAGTAGGCTCTCTTGGGGAGGATGCCTCCTCCCCTCCGTCACCTTCTTCCTTTTCCAAAAAGAGGCAGCGGCACCTCTAAAATAAGCAAAGAAATAATTGCTTATTATTATTATCCTTAACCCACATCCTATCCTAAACCACCTACAAATAAAGTTGCAGATCATCCAACAACCTAAATCACCTACAACCTAAAAACCCAACTAAACACCTACGGCCTGAAAGTATGCAAGAGCCCGTGCTTACCCGTAAGGGTTTTTAGGAGAGCTCAGCTTGAAAATCAAAAAAGGGTAATTATTTCAATATTTATTAAAATTAAGAGTAACTATATTCAATATCTATAACCTTCAAGCTGAATTCTCTATACTCAATTTCTTTTTAATGAGGCACATTTGTACTGACTCGGTGGGGTGCCATTTTAGCTAGGTAAAGTTTCCTGATCGCTGATTGGTTGGACAAGATAATTCTAACCAATCAGATAGCAGGAAACTTTTCCGAGCTAAAAGGACACCTCTGCGAGTCGGTGCAAATCTGTCTCACTAAAAAGAATTAACAATGTAAACGTGATTCCAGACCTTTATGCAAATTTTCAAACCAAATATTCAAAGAATATTAAATAATGTTCATGATAAAATTGAATAAATAATTGTGAAATATTACCCGACTGTTCCACCCAACCCTCACATTATGACTTTCAATCTTGACTTTTTAATTCCCAAAGAATTATGACTTTTACCACTACATTATTCATCAAAAATAGGAATAAAAAATACTTCTAATTACAAATCTTTTTCTTAATATATCAAACTAGTGTACGCGAGCCGTCAAAAATGACCGCTAAATATTTAGATAGATATGACCACACCTGAGTATGACTACCTTCCATCCACAACCCCCGCCACCCCACCCCACCGGAGAGACGGGGAGATATGAGCATGACCTGAAAAAAATACTTAATTTTCTCTCTCTCTCTCTCTCAATCTCTCTCTCTCTCTCTCTCTCTCTCTCTCTCTCTCTCTCTCTCTCTCTCTCTCTCTCTCTCTCTCTCGTACTGAGCAGCGCAAAGCGCTTCCGTTGATCTGAGAGGCAAGGACGTAAGTGAGAGAAGAGATAAATCATACACAATAGACCAGTAATTCTTCAGAATGTATACCATTATCTAGTTGAAAAGGACTGTATTTTCCAAGATAATTCCTCTTTTTTTTTAAATAACATTTTGGTTTCCCTTTAATCATATCTTAGACTTATTTATACAGTATTCAAAAGTTTTCGTTTATCACTGTGATCTTAAAACGTTGGTTTTATATGTTTTGGAAACTATTTCTATTTCTCTGTTAATAATAATATTTTAATGAAAAATATCCATCTTCTTACTAACGATTTTTAGCAAATTGTCATCATTAAATAAACGAGGTTCTATTAGCCAAAATTCAACTGCCTTAATATCTGTCTTCATAAAATATCTATTTTCTAACGAAATTCTTTTCTGGCACATCAGATTCTACAGAAACCTTTATCTTCAAACAATCATATTTCCAGGGTTTTGTTTTCAGATTTGAAAGAGACCTTTTGTTTTTCTTTTTATATAAACATAAAAATAATGATTCGCATAGGATGTCTGTGCTTCAATAACCCGTAAATGACTCACACGGCATACAACGTTCTTACATCATTAAAAAACTGAAAAACCATAGATCGATCGGTTTGTAAACGTCTTGAAAGTTTTTAAAACTGATAACGTGTAACTGTCTTGCTTCGAGCCATTCCAGTTGGAATCTAGTAATGTCAGCCCCCAATCTGATTAACAATTCCTAAATAAAAACTGCTTTCAAACTAAAATAGGAAAGGCCTCCTCATCTGATTTCCATAAAGTTATCCAGGGCACTTTGGCAATGGGAGGCATTTTAACTCTTCGATATTACTTCATTTCGAGCAACGTTTTCCCATTAGCCATTTCCCATAATTCCTCTCTCGCCAACTGGAACCATTTCCGAAGAGTTGGAATGGCTAAGGATTTTTGACTTCGGTATCTGCTGTGCTTTGAGGTTCAGGAAATTATTCAGGGCAATCCCAGACTTTGACCAGTTTTCTTTCGGACAACCTAAAAAATCTCTCTCTCTCTCTCTCTCTCTCTCTCTCTCTCTCTCTCTCTCTCTCTCTCTCTCTCTCTCTCAAAAGGTAAAATATCGCTTATTAGCACTCTTTTGGAAGGGGGTTCCCAGTACTTTACCCTTTTCACTAGAGGTCTACAGGACCACTCCCCAGCACTCTTACTTGAAAGTAACTGACGACAATATCCCACGCACACATTTAATATATACACACACACACACACATATATATATATATATATATATATATATATATATATATATATATATGTGTGTGTGTGTGTGTGTGTGTGTTTGTGTGCAAGCAAGGTTGACAATACATACATATTTTTGTATGGATATAAAAACTTAGGGGAAGGAAAGATTCATTACTACAGGTATTCGTGCCGTATCTGAGGAGGAAGGAATTCGAAATGCCGAAAATGAATTATTTTCACGTAGGAGAGAGAGAGAGAGAGAGAGAGAGAGAGAGAGAGAGAGAGAGAGAGAGAGAGAGAGAAATCCCAACCACGTTGTATAATACATCTAACTGAAACGTCAGTAATTCTAAGTCATACGCGTCATTTTAATCTTAAAAATCCACAGAAAAATCCACCAACATATGGAGATTAAAATATCAAACATCTATTCAAACTATTATAAGGCAGGGCGCTACACTGTTGCTATATTGGTAACTATCATCATCTCATCCTACGTCTATGGACTCTCTTCATTTCGCCTGTCTTGAGTTTTTAAATCAATACTTATCCATTCGTCATTTCCTACTTCACGCTTCATAGTCCTCAGCCATGTAGGCCTGGGTCTTACAACTCTTCTTGTGCCTTGTGGAGCCCCGCTGTACGTTTACTGAATTAATCTCTTGGGGAGTGGGAAGAGCATGCCCAAACCATCTCCATCTACCCCTCATCATGATCTCATCCACATATGGCATTGCTAACTATATTAATTATTAATTCCTTAAGATCAACAAAACGATAAGCAACGAATACTGAAGGAAGTAAGATATTACTTATCCCTTAACACAACTATCCTTGCAAGGAAAAAATATTCACACTCAAAATCATAAGCAAAACTTTAAAGATATGAGGAGCAAAACAGAACTTTATCCAACACATGCTTAAATATAATCAATTATCAGTTACCAATTCCTCTACGAACAGCTATTAATGAAACACTCCAATTTTTCTTTAATTTCGATTAAAATCCCTACAGAAAAACCAATATAATGGTAGTAATGACTACAAGAAAGAACATTCTAAAACAATAAGTAAAAAAAAATCAGCACATCAAATTTTTCGATTTACCGTAAGTTATTATTATTATTATCATTATCATTATTAATTGCTAAGCTACAACCCTAGTAAGAAAAGCAGAATGCTATAAGCCCAGAGGCTCCAATAGAAAAATAGCCCAGTGAGGACAGGAAAGAAGGAAAAAATAAATATTTTACGAATAACAGTAAAATAAATACCTCCTATATGAACTATAAAAACTTTAACATAACAAGAGGAAGAGAAATTAGATAGAACAGCGTGAAGAGAAGTGAATAAAAATGCTTTTACATATCAGTAAATGGTTATTCATAAAATATGAAGAAAAAAATCATTAATCGTGAATTCAATAACGTATAAAACATGTATAGAGCAAAGGTTTCCGTTTATTGAGACATAAACGAGAAAGGTAACGAAATTTTGCGCAAAATGTTAGGCCCGAAGTGATCGCAAGAGAATTGCATGACGGAAAGGGAGCAATTAGCAAGGTATTTACGCAACCATCATTCAGTTGATTACAATAAATCGGCCAATTAAACATAAACTTCAGCAATGCTGTGTCATTCACTGACCTCTGTTAAAAATCCATAATTATTTGGAAATACAGTTGGACACAGGAATTCCTAGTACACCAGGCTCCGAAGAAATGCACCCTGTACCACCCTTACTGCGCGGGGAGTTCCTGTGTTTACACCTCTCCCTTCACTATTTCCTTTGTGACTCGCCGCGAATCAAGGTTAGTACTGGGTGAAATTCGTCGGCGCGAGGTGTGTCAGGGACTTCTGTGTCCAACTGTACTACATCATCATCATCATCATCATCATCATCATCATCTCCTACGGCAAAGGACCTCCCCTGAAACTGTCCACACCCTTGATCAAATCAAAAGCTCCCGAACGCACGGTTGTATTTTACAAAGGATAAATATTCATCTCACTGAAATTTATGAAAGAATTATAAGTGGAACACACAAACACACGCACCAACAAATAATTTTTATATTTCGACAAATGGCCCAATCTCTTCTAAATCTGTGTCCAGATCTAGAAATTAATGTTTGAATGTTTTAAAAATACATGACTATATTTCCATGAGATATTTACCTTCCAATATCGCAACTGAAGCAAATCTACTCGAGTAGTGGGCAGTCTCTGTACACACAATGTTTATATATTTTAATCAAATCTAATAAAAGAGGATTTCATCGTCCACTTTTAACGCAATCAATTATATACGAACAGCCGCAGATATACCAATAAATTTTGTGTCATGCATTCAAATCTTTTACAAATAGCCTTATAAAATCACTGACTATATCTTAAGTAGATTTTAAGCGTCTATTTATCAGTCCCAGCTCCCCAATAAAACTGTATTAAGATTTACAAGAGATATATTTTTCAAAATCAGCAAACATTCATAGGAATTGACCTATGGGGATATTCACTAACAAAGAGAAGCAGACAGAGAGGAGATATCAACATGTAAACAACTAAACAAAGATATCGACAGTGGCACAGTTTAGGGAGATTCGCAAGGCTGGGATTAAATGTAAACGAATTTACTGGTCACCGAATGATTTAATTAAACTGACTCAATTCCACCAAACACAAGTTAAAACTAATTCCATTCCCATTGAAAGTACAATTTAAATACATTGCTACCCAATTACGATGGACTGCGAGGTTCTACCTACCTCTAACGAATCCCCATCAGATTCATACTTTGGAATAACCTGTGAGCCTTCTCCAACAACCTTGAAACTTGCATCTTCCGGAACAATTAAGTCTAAAACAGCCACATCAACTACTACCACTTCCAAATTCTGTAACCTAATTTATTATCACTTCCAAACTTCAGATACCTCACCAAATACCAATTTCCAACATCAATACCTCATAAACTATCATCAAATATACTTTCCTGAGTTTATCAACTGCCATTTCTCAAATTTAGCACTCCCACTATTCAACAACCTCACTAAATATTATCATCCAATTTTAGCCACCTAACAACCCTTTCAAAACTTCAACAACCTCGGGTTCTATAATTTTCTAAACTTTTGTAACCTCACATACTAGCATTTCTAGGCTTCAACAACCTCGAGAAATGTTTCTCAATTTCTACAACCACACCAACAACCATTTATCAACTTGAACAACAACTACAAATATCATCTTTCAACTTGAACAACATCACTAACTTCCATTTCCCAACTTGAGCAACTTCCATAATCCAGAAAACTTCCTTCAGACACCTTTACAAATATCGCTTCCTAACTTCAGCAACATCACAAGCTAAACTTCAGCAAACTTATCCATTCCAATTTAAAAATTTCACCAATCTATCTCAAAATTCCAGCGTTACCTCAGCAGAATACCATCTACCATATCGCATTAAACCCAGATCCTACTAACAGATCTACTTCAACTAAGGTGACCTGAAATACAATGGGAAGAGGTTATGAATGATTTGGGTGGTGGAGAGGAGAATTCCATTTTAGATATATTGAACGCTCATCAACTCTTAAATGAAACTGCTAACTATGGGAAATCTTCAGTTGCTTACAGCTTTTATTGGGGGGAAAACTACAGTTGAATTTATGAATGAAAATCAGCTAAAGGGGGCCATGAATCATAAGAAATAGGGCTTGTACTTATCAATGTAAGAATTAAAAAAAAAGTTAAAAGGGGTCGTGAATCCTAGGAAATAGGGCTTGTACTTAGTGGTGTTTTAAGTGGAATAATCTCTAATTATGATATAGTTTAGCGAATAATTTACATCAGAGAGAGAGAGAGAGAGAGAGAGAGAGAGAGAGAGAGAGAGAGAGAGAGAGAGAGAGAGAGAGAGAGAGAGAGAGAGAGAGAGAGAATATATATCCCATACAATTAATTTTCCCGACCTTATTTTTTTCAGAATAGTGTAAAATAAAAATTGCATTATGTATGTACGGTTTGTCTAAACCATTAAAGTAACTGAATCACCCGAGAACATCTTTACAGTAAATCTCGTTCTCTAGTATTGTGCAGAAAGTTCGATCGCGTAGTTGTGTTGAACTTTTAGTTAGTTTGTAACATTGACGCAAAAGAATATTGACGTCAAAATTATTGCAAGAAAACCTTTGAGAAATTCGGGAAGCCATAACAAAGACAATAATGTTATATGCGATTATACGTTTTAATTCGTGTCAAAATGCACTTACTTTAGATGTGATCGCAACGGAGTGCCTCAATAAACTTTACTCGAATTTTATCCAAATATAAGCTATGAAACCCTAGTTGATATCGACTTCTAGACCTCAGAATTATGAGGGCAATAAAATATCGCTTGCCAAATACCCTCCTCCATGTTACTACTAAAATGAGATTAATCTTGAAGATGAGAGCTATGATGTTTCAATGTAAATTACTGATGAAATATTAACCACCTTCAATATCTAATATAAAGCCTTCCCTGAAAATTAATTACCATTCGTGAAAAAAAATATCAAATAATATATCACTTACCTTATTACTTCCTAGAAAAATGTGGAGTATATAAGTAATATTACTCATAGAAATTCTCTCTCCTAGCAACAACAACTTCTAGATAAGATATAATGAAAGATCCCAGCCATCTTGAAAATCTCATCTTCAATCATCTGTTGAGAAGAAATAAGGTTGATTACAAAATAGAATCATACCTAACAACAATTACAGGTTAGAAGGAAAATAAATATATCAAAAGAAAATGACACAACGGATCAGTTTACTCAAAATGTATTGAATGGCATTAAACACCACTAAGTAATCCTGCATGCATCAAAATTGAAAGGGTCAAGTATGAACCTACAACCACATCAACAACCACAAATGCAGCCGTTTCTAATCCACTGAAGGACAAAAGCCTCAGACATGACCCTTTTCATGTCTAGGGTTTGGCCAGTTTTCATCACCACGATGGCCACTACGGAGTGGTGATGGTGGGAGTACTTAGTATGATCACTCACAGCAAACCAACCTAGTATGGGTGACCCTGACTAGTACAGCTTTGCTGATCATGACGATACAGAAACTCTTTCACCACTTTAAGGTATCCCCACTCATAAAAATCTTATTAAGTAAACCATGTCATTAATCAAAGCAAAGAAGATTGCTAAATTCGAAAAAGAGAGATAAAGCCCCAAAACTAACATCTAAAGATAAAAGAGGGAAATTACATGAAAGATAAATCTGGTCGAATCGCAAGCGATGGTGAGACTCAACCTTCATCATCAGTCAGGTCCTCCT
>NC_090752.1:90688336-90700836 GCF_036898095.1 Palaemon carinicauda | reverse complement strand
AAAATTGGGAAGTAATCAGTTAGACTTGAGCTACCACAAACGCATATACATAGTGGAGTAACATTACCAATTCTCTAACAAGTCCTAAAATCTCCTCTTCATGTTAACTTGGGCAAAAAAAAAACCAGATAACTACGGAGATAAGAAATCTGCAGTCTTTATACAAACGTCGTTATGCAAACTTCTCGGAGATTGCTGACATTTGCCAAGGACAATTCCAAACACGAAAAGATATGATAAGAATCCATTCCTTTACTTTTTAAGGAAGATATCTGTTGAAATAATCATTAAGGTTTATTTCAGTTTGGTACAATTTTGAAATTTTCGTCCAACATCTGATTTTCCTGATTTTTGTATTCTTTCTTTTTATTTAAGCCCATCCTCCTCCTTCCTGTCAATTTAAATTTTATTTTTTCCGGAAGTGGAAAAAATATACGTTTGTATAATGTTTGTTGTTCGCCAATAATATTTTCACCATTTCTTAGAAGCAACTTTGGAAAAATCGATAACACAAATGCCAAAAGGTAAAGTAATCAATAAACTTTTTAGTTCAAGAAATATCTATTGTTATTCTTTTTGCATATCCAGTTCCAGAAAACGTTCCCGGATGTGGAGTAACTTTCCCAAGTCTTATCTAAGTAAGTTGGAATAAGTCTTTTTTAAAAAAAGCCAAGTTTATAAAATGTATCAAAAAACAAATTACCGGAAGTTTTATTTGGTTTCACTTCCTCCTACTCAATTTTACAGCAAATCATAAACATAATTTGAGAAGATTCTCGAAGAGAGAGAAAATATGAGAGATTCATTCTACTGGGAAAAGTTAATAGTTGAAATTTACAGTTTTAATCACATTAAGACGTCGTTTTGATGCTGTTTCTGTTGCTTTCTTTCTCTTCCTTTCCCCCCAAGCTATGAACCTCAAAAGTCCATACTGGAAGCAAATTGAGTGATTTAAAATACGCATTCTGGAATAGGGCTTAAATAATTTCCATCCACGCCTGGAATCAAATGAGGTATTACATATCCTCAATGACCCCCACACATAAAGAGAGAGAGAGAGAGAGAGAGAGAGAGAGAGAGAGAGAGAGAGAGAGAGAGAGAGAGAGAGAGAATGGCCATAACACTGAATTCCTAATCCTCCTATTGTCATTTCTATCTTCATGGAGACTGAATACCTATTGAGTATCATGGATGTTAGAAAATTTCAAATCAATCAATCAGTTCAGTATCACCAAGAGTAGTTCACAATGGCCTTGCATGTTTTACGACAAATCTCTCAATTAAAAGGTTAGATCTGAAAATGATTAACAAGAAAAACACAGTGATTATATATCTCATCATAAACAATCTATTAATTGGAACTCCACAGTAAGGAATAAGGAATAGATACATTTCAAAAGGTTATATAACTCTTTCCAGGTTGCCACGTGTAAATAATAAAACGTGATATTAAATCAAATAAAAATTACGCGGCTTTGAATAAGCTCAACATCAACACTTCAACATTATCTCCATTTCTTGGATCGCTGAGAAAGATGGAACTTAGGATTTAATTAAAATAACGGCGTACCTGCTTTGCTGTTTTTCTCATAAAACATAATTCATCTATAATTCGTCGGACTAAAAACTTACTGGTGATGTTAACCCTTGGGTAATTTCATAGTTTTAACTATATTCTGCTCTTTACCTCTCATTGTCTTAGTCCAAGGTGAGGAGTTTAACCTTTTATTGTTTATCATTAAGACATGCCAGAATACTTATCACATATTCTTGACTATGTGTGAATGATATAAAATAGATAATAAATAAATAAATATATATATATATTTATAAATATATATATATATATATATAAATATATATATATATATATATATATATATATATAATATAAATATATATATATGTATATATATGTATATATATACACATATATACACACACACACACACACACATATATATATATATATATATAGTTAGACCCCATAGGTTACAGCTCCATAGCTTACAGTATTGTGCATACGCCCAAGATCCTTATGGGCTAAGGATAGGGTGGAGAGGAGGCTTGATTGCTTATCTTATTTATAAACGAACAGCCATTCCGGCATTGTTCGGTCTCTGACATCTCCTGCTCATGATCTGCCCTTAAAACCTTTAAACATAAAAAATTTCATAATGAGATATATTTGAATACCAAGAACAATCTTAAAGGACTGCCATTATTAAAAGTTAATAATGGAATTGATTTATGGCCTGGTGTATACGCTTGGTTTATATTAAATAGGCCGCTGTTGTGACAAGGTCAAAAGATGAGTAAAAAGGATGGGTTGGGCCTCTGAACTTTGTCCAACCATCAGTATCGATTATAGTCCCCTTTCCATATCGATCTGGTTGTCTCTCCTTTATTACTCCACAGGTTATAATTATCCATAATTTATGGATGACAAATATGACAAACATCCTACATGTCACATCACCTTCACAGGACTCTAATCAGTGCAAAGGATACGAAGAAATTATTCATGTCACCTTTCCCAATGACATAATTCTCTCCACCATATGGAGAGGTCGGTGAAGACTGACGGATAAGATTAATCTCGACATTTTGTATGCAAAGGTTTATGATTACATTACGAATATTATATAATTCTGTAGAATATATTCCCCGTTTTTTTTTCTTTTACTTTTACAATGGCATTAAAAATCAAAAGAGCGTCGTCTTCAATAGTTGCAAGATTTATATACCAAGAGATTGGAATAAATCGTATTATCTTTGCTTCGTCGAAGTTTTTATTGCACAATAATACGTAACTTTACTATTTCTAGTGTGGACGTTCCGAGAAAATAACTTCAAAAACATAACAGTAAGAAAAGATGAAATAGATGTGATGCTATCAAGGTATGAAATGTGATTTATATCAACTCCATAAACCGTTGAAAACAACTCTTCACATCAAGATGCTATTCAATATGATATTGAAAATGAAGGAAATATTAGATTTACGAATTACACCAATCATTCGTGAGTTCAATAATATTTTAAGAGGGCGCACCAGTTCGTCTTTAAAAAAATCAAGGTATTTCCTGCCTTGAAATATTTCACTCAGTGTCTTTTGTTTCTTTGCTAACTAACCATTATACATTCTGTACGCTTTCACTTTACATACCCATGGCCTTTGAGATTGTCCAATAAGAACGCCTGTTCTATATGCACTAAGCAAATAATAATAATAAAAATAATAATAATAATAATAATAATAATAATAATAATAATAATAATCCATATTTATATCATATACAAAATTCGACACAATTAAATTAGATGGAATTAAATTATCTTCAATTAAAGGGAAAAAAATCTTGAAAGCAACCTTTTATTATTGACTGTAATAATTCAAGTTGTGCTGTGATGTATGACTTTCTTGAGATCTTTCCTTGTCTTTTACATTCAATTGACATGAAAATCTAAATACTCTGTAATAATTACATTGCTTTTCACACACACCAGAAAATTATTATAAACTCCACAATCCAGATCAATATACTTGCATAAGCACCAAACTTTAAACAAATTTTGAATACATTGCACATTTACTAAAGGGGAAAAATAACGTAATTCTAGCCTACCATTCGAAAAACCAAACCAACACTAAAACTTCATCGTTGGGGCAAAATCCACTCAAAATAAAACTTGGATTCTAAAACTAATCAATGTAATACTTCTTTAAAAATAAAAAATAAAAATAGCTTTCAAGTTTTCGCCTATTCCTGCTAACAGGTAGTCAAGCAGAAACGCAACAGGAAAGCCAAGCGCATAAACTATTTTCTCAATGTATACATTTTGCTTTAATAAATATTTACATGATGCTTCCAACCATTGAGTTCCATAGTTCCTTCCACACAGTATCCACTTCTTTAAAATACAGAATTATTATTTTTATTACTTGCTAAGCTACAACACTAGTTGGAAAAGCAGGAAAATAGCCGTGGGGAAAGGTAATAAGGAAATAAATAAGCTACAAGAGAAATAATTAACGATTAGAATTAGATATATTAAGAACACTAACAACATTGAAATATATATTTCAAATATAAACTATAGAAAATTGAAAAAAAAGGAAGACAAATAAGATAAAATAGTGTGTGTGAATGTACCCTGAAGTAAGAGGACTCTACCCCAAGACAGCGTGAGACTATGGTACAGAGGCCATGGCACTACCCAAGACTAGAGAACAAATTAAACCTTCTGTTATCCTTGAACATCTCCCAGACAAATGCTCACTGTAAGTTTAATAGCACGACCCGTCCTGTTGCCTTCCGCCTGAGCCCCTTAAATTGTTGACATTTGAGAAGCCTCTCTTACTCCCGCTGTCGCCTTTCCTTCCAGTAAATTTCACTGTCTGGAAAGCAAACAGTTTCCTTTGTGCAATAAAAGCGAGCAAGGATCGCTGGAACGTTGCTGTTGCTGAGTATTGATGTGAAGGAATATGACCTGACGTTGCCGTTTATGAAAACTACATTTCAAGCATATACCCTTTATTCGTGTTTATCCTTTCTACCCTTCTGGGTTGTATGAAATTCGGGTGACTGGTAATGCATGCTTTTCTTCTTGTGATATCTTCTGCCATTTATTATCTTACGTCTTTTTTTTGCCTTGCTTCTATCTTTCGTAGAATATTAGAAATTTTATGTAATACATTTTTTTTAATATGTCTGTGTTACGCTGTTTTTAAAAATTTTGTAACACTGATTGAAAGTTTTGCATAAATCCTATGGCAGAAAATTGTTAGGTGGGGGTGAATATTTCAGTCTCCAAAAACTTTCAATATTTTCGGGGATCAATCTATTCTGAAGAAGTGTTTTAATTCTTTCATTCTACCTTCTTTCGAGTATTGTTCTCCTGTCTGGTCTCCAGTTACTGAATCTCATCTTAATTTGTTGGATATTAATCTTTGACACCGTCAGTGTTTAATTCTGATTAGACAAGACTGTTTTTTGAAAAAAAAAAAAAAAGAATAACAAAGGGGATCTATATCACACGACAGAAAAAAAAAAACATTAGCCAGACACGAAAAATGCTTGAAATAATTAAATGAAAGTAATTTGTTTTAATCATCTTCATTGGACTATTCCTTAATGAAACTCCAACATAGTGTACCTCAACTAGGGCCAAATTAAGATACAAATATTGGAAAGGAAAAGGAAAACGACCCCAAAGTTAGAGTTTCCTGAAGTTATAATGGGAAGAGACACTTTCCAAACATGAACATCTCCTCACATCACCATCATCCTCATAGGCCATTAACTCCTTTTAGAAAGGTAAACAGAAGTTAAAGTTCAATTAATATCATTCAATTATTGTTTCTAATAATTGATTATCATTAACAACTCCATTATTGCACACTATGCTAAAAGGAAAAAAAAAGTTTAGGTCTTAGGACATCATAACAAATTAAACCAATTTTCATTGTTTGGACATATTCCGCGGTACCATTAGCACTGTGTGTGTGTGTGTGTGCGCGTGTATATATATATATATATATATATATATATATATATATATATATATATATATATTTTTACAACAAATGCAGCCGTTTCTAGTCCACTGCAGGACAAGGTCCTCAGACATGTCAATTCATACCTTAGGTTTGGCCAATTTTCATAACGACACCGGACAGTGCGGATTGGAGATGGAAGATTTTCATCTAATAGCTCACAGCAAACCAACATAGTAAGGGTGGCCATGATTAGCATAGCTTTGCTGATCATGGAAATACGCAAACACTTTCACTACGTTATGGTATCCCTGCTCAGAAAGGATATATATATATATATATATATATATATATATATATATATATATATATATATATATATATATATATATATTCAGTACATAAAATAATCAATTCTTAAATAAACAACACACAAGATATGAGCAAAAACAAACATTTAAATGAAAAGAAAGATTATTTGGAAAAATCATAAATATTTTTCAGCATATTCTTCTTAGAATCTTTAATTTATTCCAGGAAGTATTTTGCTACAACAAGTAACTTTACACTGTCTAAATGTTTTTATCTGTGCAATAACAAAATCTGTTCAGGAAAATATAGTTCACTTTCATATTATTTCTCCACTTTCGAAGAAATAACTTTGTCCTAACCCTTGCATGAAAAATATGTAGAAGTATGTGTTTTATACAGTGAGATTAATGACCTTTTAAAGATTACTATGACTGCCAAAAATTGTAGTGTGCGAACATTGAACTCTGTTATAGGTGACGTGTTGTAAGCCTATCGTTATGAGCATATTTCCATAACAGTGGAGATTTCCAAAAAATCTAACAATTCAGTATATTGACAGAGCAACATTACATTTACTTGACCGAAGGATAAGCAGTATAACTCGAGCGATCATTAGTGCAAAAAGGTACTCGTCTGAAGAGTATCGGGCTGTGTTAAGTCTATTCACGACCATTTTTATAATAGTGTAAAAAATCCATGTTCCGAAGTCTCATTATTCGTCATGGGCCAACTTTTCATGAAAAAAACCTACATTCCAAATAAATTTCATTTTGGGAATAACCTCGTATTTATTTAGATTTCCTAATAAATATGAAAAGAAAATTGTATCGAGGTCAGCTTACCCAGATTTTTCCCTAGTTTATCTTAATTTCATATCAGTAAAATCTACTGCAATTTGTCATTATGTTTTGCATATTTTTAGCTATTTTAAGAATAAAACATTTTTTACGAATTTGTCATCATGTTTTGAATATTTTAAGATTGAAAGGGTTACATAAGCAATGAGAATTTAGAAATAAATAAAGGATTAAACTGACAGAATAAATTGAAACAGAGACAAATCTTTACTAATGATTCCTTGCAATAGGAAATTTTTGTCATGACTTTGGGTCCAGATAACCTAATAACGTACGGTCATGGAAAGTTGTAATATCAGAAGTCTTATCACAAGACAAAGAAAAACCAAGTACAATCTCAAGTTACCAGAGGTAATGTGGGTTCATTTAAACGTGTCACAACTGTGACGGGCCGAGAGAGGATGTGAACTCAAAGGCAGATTGGAAACGACTGAGTTCTTTATTAAGGAACACTCTTCTTTATATACAAAACCTCAAGGCAACAGGACATGACCTGTTCGAGAGACAGACAAATGTTACAGGGCAAAACGGAGACATGATCATTCAGGTTCTTTTTAGTGCGAGGGAAGAGCGCAGATACAAGCATAATACATACAAAATAATTATGTACAATTGTGTAACACGCGGTTGGTACATGGCTCCCCCCCTAAAAATGACATACTGTACATGTTAAATAGGGCGCCCTGATCTAGAGAGACGAACTGTAGGCGGGTCATCTGGCAGAAGATAAGCAGGTTTGAGACGATCAATGGAGACCCAGTCTTCTTTGCCCCGAATGTTTAGGAGGAATGCTTTCGGACTGCGTCGGATCACAAGGAAAGGGCCCGTGTAAGGGGGCGTTAGTGGTGGCTTGCTGGTGTCGTTGCGTAGGAAGACGTGCGTTGCAGAGTGCAAGTCCGTTGGTATGCGATGCTTCGCTGGGGGCTTGTAAGTCTGGCGGCATGGAGTAAATTTTCCCACGACGTGACGTATGCGCTGGAGATCGTCGAAGGAGGTTGCAGAAGGAAAAAATTCGGCAGGGACGACCAACGGGTCGCCATACACCATTTCGGCTGCCGAGACGTCGAGGGCGTCTTTAGGAGTGGTCCTTAGTCCCAGGAGGACCCAGGGAAGCTGAGTAAACCAGTTGCAATCCTTGCAGCGGGACATCAAAGCTGCTTTGAGGGTGCGATGAAAACGTTCAACCATTCCATTGGCAGCGGGGTTGTAGGCCGTTGTCTGATGTAGGGTGATGCCCAGGAGATTCGCTAATGACGTCCATAATTGAGAGGTGAAAGTTGTTCCCCTGTCAGAAGTAATATGCTCAGGGATACCAAATCTTGGAATCCATCCAGAGAGTAAGGCAGATGTACATGAGGCGGATGTTGCAGTTTCCATGGGAATGGCTTCAGGCCAACGAGTGGAGCGGTCGATGACGGTAAACAGGTAACGATGTCCTTGTGATGTGGGTAGGGGGCCTACAACGTCGACGTGAATGTGTGCGAAACGACGCTGAGGTTGAGGAAAGGTGCCCACTCCTAAATCCGTGTGTCGATGTACTTTGGAAGTTTGGCAAGAAGTACAGGCACGGACCCAATCCTAAGCATCCTTAGAAATGCCGTGCCAAATGAACTTTGCCTTCAGCAGCTGTGCAGTAGAACGGCACGAGGGATGTGAAAGGCCGTGGATGAAATCAAACACCTGTCGGCGCATGGGAGCAGGAATCCAAAGTCGCGGTCTACCAGTACTGACGTCACAGAGGAGGGTGGTGTTGGAGTCTTCGAGGGGAAAATCCTCCCAACGGAGGGACGTGCAGGATGTCCTACAAGCTTGATACTCTGGATCCTGTCGTTGGGCTTCAGCCAGGGCGTTGTAATCCAATCCCAGTTGAACGGCAGCCAACGTGTTTCTTGACAGGGCATCGGCAACGGGATTCATTTTCCCAGGGACGTATTGGAGGGTGCAATTGTATTCAGCCACGGCGGAGAGATGTCGGCGTTGACGGGCGGACCAGGCGTCAGACTGTCGAGTGAAGGCGTGCACCAGAGGCATGTGGTCTGTACGAATGACGAAGGGCGTACCTTCTAAGAAATGGCGAAAGTGACGGACAGCCAAGTGCACCGCCAGCAATTCTCGATCGAAGGTAGAATAACCAGTTTTCTGCTGAAGAAGGCCAATGGGCGGGGCGAGCATTTGACCACCTGCTCGAGTACTGAACCAATAGCGACGTCGCTGGCATCGGTGGAGAGAAGGAGAGGGGCGTGTGGGATAGGAAAAGTGAGAGCCGCAGCAGTTGATAGGGCCTTCTTTGCATTGCAGAAGGCTGCTTCTTGAAGGGGACCCAACTTCAGGTCCTTTGGCTTGCCCTTGAGGGAGGCGTAGAGGGGAGCAAGAGTGGCGGCAATGGCTGGCAGAAAACGGTGATAATAGTTGATCATGCCCAAGAATTCCTGCAGAGCTTTGACGGTCGAGGGCGTGGGGAAATTCTGAACGGCTGCTACCTTCTCAGGGAGGGGATGGACTCCTTCAGGAGTGATACGGTGCCCTAAGAACGACACTTCGTTGGCGCCAAAGGTACACTTGTCGTACCGGACTACAAGGCCGTTTTGTTGCAGGCGGTCGAGCACGAGGCGCAGGTGACGGAGGTGTTCCTCTTTTGAGGAGGAGAACACAAGTATGTCGTCCACAGAACATACACAGAAAGGGAGGTCCCCTAAGATGCCATCCATGAGACGTTGAAACGTTGCCCCAGCATTACGAAGGCCAAAAAAGCAGTAATTGAAGGTGTATGTGCCAAACGGAGTGGTGATGGCGGTCTTGGGGATGTCTTCTGGGTTCATAGGCACCTGATAATACCCCTTCAGGAGGTCGAGCGTAGAGAAAACCTTCGCTTTGTGCAGGTAGGAGGTCACGTCGGCAATGTTTGGGAGGGGGTAGTGATCCGGTTCTGTTTGCATGTTCAGGCGCCTGTAATCCCCGCACGGACGGAGGGAGCTGTCTTTCTTCAGAACGATGTGTAAGGGTGACGACCATGGGCTGGAGGCCTTTTGGCAAAGGCCCATTTTCTCCATTTCGGCGAACGTCTGTTTGGCGGCTGCCAATCGTTCCGGTGCCAGACGTCTGAATTTTGCGAAGACTGGGGGTCCCGTCGTCTTGATATGGTGATAAATACCGTGCTTGGCAGGAACCGTGGGCGTTTGGCGAAGTTCTGGACGGAAAACTTCCGGGTACGACGTGAGAAGGTGGGCGTAGGCACCCGTGGGTGCGCTGATGTGGAGAGCGAGGTTAGAGGGGGCGGGTTGAAGAGGTGTCGACAAGTAAGAGTCTGCGTTGACCAATCGTCGGTGGGCGACATCGACCAGAAGGTGGAAATGAGAGAGGAAATCCGCACCGAGGATTGGCATTGTGACGTCAGCAACGAGAAACTTCCAATTGAATTTACCGTTTCCGAACGATAATGTGAGGTTCTCGTAACCGTAGGTGGGTATCGTTGGCAGCTACCAACCGGACGTCGGCAGATGTAGACAGACTACGTTGTGCCTTGAAGAGTTTCCTTGGCAAAAGAGAACGACAAGCACCCGTGTCTACCAAAAATCGCACGCCCGTTCCTGCATCCTGTAAAAAGAAAAGATTAGAAACATGGGAGGCCACCGCCACAAGCGATGGCCTACTTACACGTTTTTTGGCCACTGACAATCTTTGTCACATTTCTTCGTGGTTGCCCCGAATCTGAAGTGGTAGTAGGAAAACTGCGGCGGATGGGAGGTAGTAAGTGGCTGTAGAAGTCGTTCGTTGGGGCGCGAGCGATTGGTGGGTGGTGGGCGGCTTTGTCGCCGCTTCGGCACGTCACGGGGTAGGCGTGTATGTCCTACGGCATTCATGTCAGCTTCGGTTGACGTTGAATAGGCATCCTCGTCGTCAAGGGTGGAGGCGTTGATGGAGGTCTTGAAGTGGCTGCCCATAAGGGCGTCGGCTTTGGTCATCAAGTCCTTAATGGGTAAACTATCGACATCGGGTATGGCAGCGCGCACAGGTTCAGGTAAACGGCGTATCCAAAGGGCACGGAGTAGGTTCACCTCACGAGGAGAGCCGTCTGCTGTAGGTTGCAGGCGAGCGATACTGGTCATTTCCCTGAGGGCAAGCGAAGCCCTTTGGTCCCCCAACGGTTGTTGCGAGAGCTGAAAAAGCTTTGCTATACGGGCGGCTGGCGACGGCGAGTACTGCTGCAGAAGGTATGATTTGAGGTCGTCATACGCTATTGGGGTGTCTCCTTGTTCACAAAGCCAGTCGGATATTTCTGGGAAGGTGTCCTCGGGTATCGCCGCGAGAACATAATCCGCTTTGGTGGTTGAGCGAGTTACGCCCCTGATACGAAACTGGACTTCTGCGCGCTGAAACCAAGCAAACGCCTCTCCGCTGGCAAACGATGAAAGTTTGAATGGCGCGGCCGCAGCACCAACTGCCGTAGAGTCCGCCATAGTACCAACGATGAAGGGGCGAGGGGGTGGGGGTGGAAGGCGGTGGGAGGCTGGGAGCGAGTCGACTTCCGGGGTCACCAATGTGACGGGCCGAGAGAGGATGTGAACTCAAAGGCAGATTGGAAACGACTGAGTTCTTTATTAAGGAACACTCTTCTTTATATACAAAACCTCAAGGCAACAGGACATGACCTGTTCGAGAGACAGACAAATGTTACAGGGCAAAACGGAGACATGATCATTCAGGTTCTTTTTAGTGCGAGGGAAGAGCGCAGATACAAGCATAATATATACAAAATAATTATGTACAATTGTGTAACACGCGGTTGGTACACAACGTTGATAATTTTAAGTTATCAAATAAATTTGCCTACAGAAATGAAAAAAAATAATAATGTCGGCAAAAATAATGTAGAAACAGTGTTAAGTGAGTGGTAAAACGATGTACAAACTCGTTTCTTCATCAAGCAAAATATTGTATAAATCTCATAAAATGATATATAACACTAGCAAAATGTAGAATTACTCTCCAGCAAATTATTAAGTATTCAGTTAAAACGTTATGGAAATAAAGGAAACTTGTAAAGTGATACCGTAACACACTCAAACCATCATGTTCGCAAGAAATTTACATAAAATCGAAGATGGATTTTTCCTCGTCGGAAACCCAAGGAAAAATAAGAGACGAAAAGACAGAATATCCTGAGTGCAAGACGAACCCTCATGGTACCTGACCTGACTTCCCCCCTAATGCAATGCTGAGTCCCTGCCACAGCGGAGGTTATTTAGTTTGGGGTTCCTACCGCGACGGAGATTTAGGTAGTTTGCTCCGTGAAGGGGATACACAGATGCACTGCAGAATTTTCTGTATGATCATATGTAATAAATTCTGTAATGAGTCTCCGTGTAACTTCTTTCCCACCGTTATCACTACATTAAGGGGTCGGCTGCTTGATGTGCCCTCTTCAAGGCCTTCTATCAAAGGCATCCGCTTCCACCAAGCCTCTTCTCTTCATCTCATCCCTCACCTTATCTCGCCATCAAAATATCTGCCTTCCTCTAGATCTTCTCCCCCTAACACGTTCCTCCCAAGCCCTCCTTACTCCCTCCCTACCATCCATTTTCAACACGTGCCGACGACATCATATTCATGACACTTATCACCTCTGTAAGTAAGTTCACATGTACCTGATGATTTTCAATCGATATATGCATATGGATAAGAATAAATAACAGTATCCATTATACATTATAAGAAATAGCTCTAGTGATCATCAAACTAATTATGGTCAGCCATTAATTCATAACAAAAAATCGTGTTAGTCTAGAATATTCTTTCCAGAAATTGGAAAATCGTTAATAGTTTTGAAATTT
>NC_090752.1:90668336-90685836 GCF_036898095.1 Palaemon carinicauda | reverse complement strand
AATTAAATCAAAACCAACAGCTCTATCTGATGCCCTTCAAGGTTAAATCTGACTTTTATAATAAGGCAAAGGGCAAAGTGTTATTTGGAATTAATTTCCAACTGTAACAAACCCTTTTTTTATAAACTGTTAATGAATTCTGCTTTCCCAAAGTGAAGATTTTTTTCTAAATCCATTATATTTTTTCGCTTGGAGATCTTAAGAGGATAATGTGTCTTAAAACCCCAAGGAAATCCTGAAGCTGACGCACGAACATGTCTAAAAATGTATGAAAACAAGAAGGAATCAATGCGTAAAAATGCAATACAAAAACCCAAGGAAAAGCGAAACATTTTAACGTTCATTTGTGGAGCTCTAAATCACATATGAAAATATTTGCAGTTGCAAAAATGACTGCCAATGAATGTTTATCTCTCTCGGTACTGATTTCTCTAGTGTCGAGATATTCAAACTCATGTTTCAAGTCAGAAGAAAAGGTGAGAGATAATTTGTGATATATCACGTTTAAGTGTTTTAAATATATGTGTGTGTGTGTGTGTGAGAAGTTGCAATCGATACAAGGAAAACTAATTAAAACGAAGGCTACTAAAAAAAACCACACACAAATCATGCATATTATTGGGTTTTATTTGTTCTTGGCGCCAAATTCCCTGGCCAGGGGTATGTACCAACCGTGTGTCACACGATCGTACAGAGTAACATTTCATTTTGTGTATATATTATGCTTGTATCTTCGCTCTCCCCTCGCACTAAAAAAAACCTGAAATAACATATATGTTTTTCTCATCGTTAACTGTTAACCGATGCGGTGTCGGTTGAACAGGAAATTTCCTGTTGCATTAAACCTGAAATAATGTGTCTGTTTTTCTCAACGTTAAATGGTAACCGGCGCGGTGTCGGTTGAACAGGAAATTTCCTGTTGCCTTGAGTTTTTGCATATAAAGGAGTGTTCTGTAATAAAGTTACACAGTTGCTTTCATCCTGTCTTTGAGTCACAACCTTCTCTTGGCTCATCACATTGGTGACCTCGAAATCGACTGGCTCCTCCCGCCTTCCACACCCCCCTCGCCCCTCCTTAGTTGGTACTATGGCGGACTCTACGGAAGTTGGCGCTGCGGCTGCCCCATTGAAACTTTCATCATTCGCCAGCGGGGAGGCGTTTAATGGTTTCAGCGTGCAGAAGTCCAGTTTCGCATCAAGGGCGTGACTTGCTCAACCACCAAAGCAGATTATGTTCTCACGGCGATACCCGAGGTTACCTTCCCGGAAATATCTGACTGGCTTTGTGAACAAAACATACCTTCTGCAGCAGTACTCGCCGTCTCCAGCCACCCGTATAGCAAAGCTCTTTCAGCTCTCTCAACAACCGTTGGGGGACCAAAGGGCTTCGCTCGCCCTCAGGGAAATGACTAGTATCGCTCGCCTGCAACCTACAGCAGACGGCTCTCCTCTTGAGGTGAACCTACTTCGTGCCCTTTGGATACGCCGTTTACCCGAACCTGTACGCGCTGCTATACCGATGTCAATAGTTTACCCATAAAGGACTTAATGACCAAAGCCGACGCCCTTATGGACAGCAACTTCAAGACCTCCATCAACGCCTCAACTCCTGACGAAGAGGACGCCTATTCAACATCAACCGAAGCTGACGTGAATGCCATAGGACATACACGCCTACCCCGTGATATGCCGAAGCGGCGACAAAGCCACCCACCACCCACCACTCACTCGCGCCCCAACCAACGACTTCTACAGCCACTTACTACCACCCATCCGCCGCAGTTTTGCTACTGCCACACCAGATTCGGGGCAACCGCGAAGAAATGTGTCAAGGATTGTCAGTGGCCAAAAAACCGTGTACAGTAAGTAGGCCATAGCTCGTGGCGGTGGCCTCCCGTGTTTCTAATCTTTTCTAATTACATGATGCAGGAACGGGCGCGCGATTTTAGGTAGACACGGGTGCTTGTCGTTCTCTTTTGCCAAGGGATCTCTTCAGGACACGACGTAGTCTGTCTACATTTGCCGATGTCCGTTTGGAAACGGTAAATTTAATTGGAAGTTTCTCGTTGCTGATGTCACATTGCCAATCCTCGGTGCGGATTTCCTCTCTCATTTCCACCTTCTGGTCGATGTCGCCCACTGACAACTGGTCAACGCAGACTCGAACTTGTCGACACCTCTCCAGCCCGACCCCTCCAACCTCGTTCTCCACATCAGCGCACCCACAGATGCCTACGCCCAACTCCTCTGGCTGTACCCGGAAATTTTCCATCCAGAACTTCGCCCAACGCCCACGGCTCCTGCCAAGCACGGTATTTATCACCAAATCAAGACGACGGGACCCCCAGTCTTCGCAAAATTCAGATGTCTGGCACTGGAACGATTGGCAGCCGCCTAACAGACATTCGCCCAAATGGAGGAAATGGGCCTTTGGCAAAAAGCCTCCAGCCCATGGTCGTCACCCTTACACATCGTTCTGAAGAAAGACGGCTCCCTCCATCCGTGCGGGGATTACAGGCGCCTGAACATGCAAACAGAACCGGATCACTAACCCCCACCGCCAAACATGGCCGACGTGACCTCTACCTGCACAAAGCGAAGATTTTCTCTACTCTTGATCTCCTGAAAGGGTATTATCAGGTGCCTATGAACCCAGAAGAAATCCCCAAGACCGCCATCACCACTCCGTTTGGTACATACACCTTCAATTACTCCTGTTTTGGCCTTCGTAATGCTGGGGCCACGTTTCAACGTCTCATGGATGGCATCTTAGGGGACCTCTCCTTCTGTGTATGTTATGTGGACGACATACTTGTGTTCTCCTCCTCATAAGAGGAACACCTCCGTCACCTGCGCATCGTGCTCGACCGCCTGCCACAAAACGGCCTTGTAGTTTGGTATAACAAGTATACCTTCGGCACCAATGAAGTGTCGTTCTTAGGGCACCGCATCACTCCTGAAGGAGTCCATCCCCTCCCTGAGATGGTAGCAGCCATTCAGGACTTCCCCGCGCCCTCGACCGTCAAAGCTCTGCAGGAATTCTTGGGTATGATCAACTATTATCACCGTTTTCTGCTAGCCATTGCCACCACTCTTCCCCCCCTCTACGCCTCCCTCAAGGGCAAGCCAAAGGACCTGAAGTGGGGTCCCCTTCAAGAAGCGGCCTTCTGCAATGCAAAGAAGGCCCTATCAACTGCTGTGGCTCTCACTTTTCCTAACCCACATGCCCCTCTCCTTCTCTCCACCGGTGCCAGCGACGTCGCTATTGGTGCAGTACTCGAGCAGGTGGTCAACGGCTCGCCCCACACATTGGCCTTCTTCAGCAGAAAACTGTCCAAGGCAGAATCGGGTTATTCTACCTTCGATCGCGAATTGCTGGCGGTGCACTTGGCTGTCCGTCACTTTCGCCATTTCTTAGAAGGTACGCCCTTCATCATTCCCACAGACCACATACCTCTGGTGCATGCCTTCACTCTACTGTCTGACGCCTGGTCCGCCAATCAACGCCGACATCTCTCCGTAGTGGCTGAATACAATTCTAGCTTTCAATACCTCCCTGGGAAAAGGAATCCCGTTGCCGATGCCCTGTCAAGAAACACGTCGGCTGTCGTTCAACTGGGATTGGATTACAACGTCTTGGCTGAAGCCCAACGACAAGATCCAGAATATCAAGCATGTAGGACATCCTGCACGTTCCTCTGTTGGGAAGACTTCCCCTCGAAGACTCCAACACCACCCTCCTCTGTGACGTCAGTACTGGTAGACCGCAAACTTGGATTCCTTCTCCCATGCGCCAGCAGGTGTTTGATTTCATTCAAGGCCTTTCACATCCCTCGTGCCGTTCTACTGCAGAGCTGCTGAAGACGAAGTTCATTTGGCATGGTATTTCTAAGGATACTAAGGATTGGGTCCACGCCTGTACTTCTTGCCAAACTTCCAAAGTACATCGACGAACGGATTCAGGAGTGGGTACCTTTCCTCAACCTCAGCGTCGTTTCGCACACATTCACGTCGACGTAGTAGGCCCCCTACCTACATCACAAGGACATCGTTGCCTGTTTACCGTCATCGACCGCTCCACTCGTTGGCCTGAAGCCATTCCCATGGAAACTGCAACGTCCACCTCATGTACATCTGCCTTACTCTCAGGATGGATTGGAAGAATTGGTATCCCTGTGCATATTACTTCTGACAGGGGTACCACTTCACCTCTCCATTGTGGACATCATTAGCAATTCTCCTGAGCATTACCCTACATCAGACAACTGCCTACAACCCCGCTGCCAATGGAATGGTTGAACGTTTTCATCACACCCTCAAAGCAGTTTTGATGTCCCACTGCAAGGATTCCAACTGGCTTACTCAGCTTCCCTGGGTCCTCCTGGGACTAAGGACCACTCCTAAAGACGCCCTCAACGTCTCGGCAGCTGAAATGGTGTATGGCAACCCGTTGGTCGTCCCTGCCGAATTTTTTTCCTTCTACAACCTCCTCCGACGATCTCCAGCGCATACATCACGTTGTGGGAAAATTTACTCCATGCCGCCAGACTTACAAGCCCCCAGCAAAACATCACATACCAACAGACTTGCACTCCGCAACGCACGTCTTCCTGTGCAACGACACTAGAAGCCACCGCTAACGCTCCCTTACACGGGCCTTTTCCTTGTGATCCGACGCAGTCCGAAAGCATTCCTACTAAACATTCGTGGCAAAGAAGACTGGGTCTCCATTGATCATCTAAAACTTGCTTATCTCCAGCCAGATGACCCACCTACAGTTAGCCTTTCTAGATCAGGGCGCCCTATTTAACATGAACACTATGTAATTTTTAGGGGGGAAGCCATGTGCCAACTGTGTGTCACAAGATCGTACATACTAACGACATTTCATTTTGTGTATATATTATGCTTGTATCTTCGCTCTACCCTCGCACTAAAAAGAACCTGAAATAACATGTATGTTTTTCTCACTGTTAACTGTTAAACGATGCGGTGCCGGTTTAACAGGAAATTTCCTGTTGCATTGAGTTTTTGTATATAAAGGAGAGTGTTCTGTAATAAAGTTACTCAGTTGCTTTCATCCTGTCTTTGAGTTACAACCTTCTCTCGGCTCGTCGCAGGCAGTAGCAATTTTGGTAAGTTACATGAGAAATATTATTGCTCCTCTATTGCCCTAAACAGTGAATGATGTAACTGGTTAGGCTTAAATTGTGGTGGGTCACTTGTATATGCTATCAATCCACATGTTTTCAATCGAAATTTTTCGGCATCAAACGTGACAATTGAAGGAAAAATCACAATTATCTAATAGCTTCGCATGTGTTTTTTACATGTTTGTTTTTCCACAATTTTTCGAGTCCATATTTTAGAAATTTCCTTAAGTAATGTTCTCGTAGCGTGCACTCACTGCAATCCAAATGGATTCTCGATATTGCTCTTGCTCTTTATACCGTATATTTTTTACTTGCGATTCCATCTTTTATTCCCAAACTGTCGATAAACCCCACAATGCATTTATCTTGTTTCAAAGCCGCCTGGAAATAACACCCGGACGTTCCAGAACTAATTACCTACGCTGGAATGCCTTTTTCTATTTTGAGCAAGTACACATTACCAACTACGAAGGAATAAACATTTCGATTTACAGCAGTTAAAGGTTCGTGTGGTTTCAATGGACAAATTGTTGAAGACAAATATATATTTGGGGATAAATTGTATTTATGGATAAATTATTGTTGATATAGATAAATTGCAGTAGAGACACTACTGTATGACCAAAGATAAGGCGAGATCTTTATTCAATTATTTGTATTTACAGGTTTTACTATTGTTACTTTTATCATTGCTATTATCATTATCCTACATTTTTATCATCGTAGAATAATTCAACAAACCCAATTTGCTCCCGAGAAGGATATGTTCTTGAGAAAATCGAGGAGTGATGAAGTTTTGAAAAAGTTGGACAGCTAAGTAGGAAGAGACCAAGAGAACTCCTGCAAAAAAATATAAGACAGAAAACAAGGCAGTTGGAGAACGATGATACAGAAAAAGAAAGATAATGGGAATATTTATACTGTTTGAACAAATATTTATTAATGTTGCCAAAAGAAATCCACAGTCATTTGGGTACGATTTAATTTTATATTTTTGTTAGAGCGAAGAAATTTTTGAAAATATAAGGAATTTCACTAAAAAAAATCGAAGTTTTGAAAATAGAATCTGAATGTCAAAGAAGGAAGACCCAAAAACTGAACTAAACTTCCCTTTTAAAATATGAGAGAGAGAGAGAGAGAGAGAGAGAGAGAGAGAGAGAGAGAGAGAGAGAGAGAGAGAGAGAGAGAGAGAGAGAGAGAGAGAGAGTGTGTGTATTACAAGTATTTCATAAGTCTCAAAGACTTTAGTCCATCCGCGGAGACTATCCATTTGCTCTTGGATGAAGCGAATTTAAAATGAGAGAGAGAGAGAGAGAGAGAGAGAGAGAGAGAGAGAGAGAGAGAGAGAGAGAGAGAGAGAGAGACTATTACAAAGATTTTATAAGTCTCAAAGACTTTAGTCCATCCACGGAGACAATCCATTTGCTCTTGGATGAAGAAAACTAGTTTAAACGTAGAGAGTTTTTATGATCTTGGTCCAACTCATTCTTTACTTCGTAAACGTGCAGTTTTTATGATCTTGTCTAACTTATTCTTAAATTCGTTTACCGTGTTATTGTTCACTACATCCCCAGAGAGAGAGAGAGAGAGAGAGAGAGAGAGAGAGAGAGAGAGAGAGAGAGAGAGAGAGAGAGAGTCCTTCTCTACTTCCTACTTCACTGCATCCTCGGATGCTTGTGTGTCCAGTCACCTGATCGATCAGTGATGTGTTTGTTTATGAAGACCGATGGCCTGGGGCCACTTCGCTTCGCATCCCGTCGACGTATGAATATTAGAATGTGTTTACATTTGCATGTGGGTTCGGAAATGGTCGCTGCTGCCTGTGTGTAGAAGCAGGAGCATGCAGTAGGTTGGCCCTTGGGTAGGAACTACCACTTGCTTCACTCCGTCGTTATTGAAATGATCCTAAATATGCTAACTTATTACAAATATTGTGAAGAATTATGACAGTAAACTTTTTCTGTACGTAACTCCATTGGGGGAAACATGTAAAATACAAGCAATGGCATATTTACACTAAAGCACTCACACATATACATATATTTGTATGTATGCAAGTTCATATGCAATTTGTTTTATTTTTGTACTTTTACACGGAATAGACAATATTTAAGTAATATCCAAGAGAAGTAAAACCATGGACAAATGGAAAATAAAGTGCACCACATTGTGCAAAATAGAAAATAACTGCCAAAAGTAACAATACATAGAAATAAGAAAAATATGGAACTAGGTAAAAAAAAATATTGCTAGGAATGTCAAACAACGTCTGAATTTAGGCAAATCCATTAGGCCTATGGGACAGACTGGAATTCTATCCAAAAGTGGAGCTCAATCAGGTGAGAGAGGCCTTCCCCTGGGGCAGTATGTTGAACTTGCAGTCAGAATGACTTCCAACGCAAAGGGCAAAGTATCTTGATGAAGCTGTCAGTGTATGAGGATGCCTAAATGTCATGTATAAGGACATATGAAAATGAAGGCAAACTGTCAATAATAAATAGTGCTATTTTTACTGTTCAAAACGTATAAGCTTGAATAAAATCCGATTATGAAAATATTATATCTGTACTCTTTTGTACTGTGTGTTGTTAGGAAGTACTGATCGCAAGACTTTATATATCCACCTGTGATGAGATATGTACAATTACTGGCAGACCATAGAAAAAGTTTCCTATAAAATCAACACCACTGAGGCAGCAATCATATTCCACAATACCTGTCTAGAAGGTCTTCTCTCTAATGATGATAATAATAATAATAATAATAATAATAATAATGATAATAATGATAATAAAAATAATAATAATAATAATAATAATAATAACAATAACAATAATAATAATAATAATAAAAAAGTTTAGTTCACAAAACATTCAACTGGGCTCCACAACTAGATGAGTTGGAAGAGCCAGGCCTACATGGCTGAGGACTATAAAACGTGAAGTAGGAGATGATGAATGGAGAAGTATTGTTTTAATAGCTCAAGATAGAGACAAAAGGCGAAAGCTAACCGAGGCCCTTTGCGTCAATAAGCGTAGGAGGAGATGTTGATGATGATGGTGATGATAACCTATGACCTCTGCACAGAATATGCGTATGAGCCTTTTAAATATCGGGTACATGAACACTGGAATAAATAGAAGGTCGCTGTAAATAAAACCAAGAATATGAAGAATAATAAAGATGAAGTAATTTCTAGTCATAACTAAAATAATTGATGGTCAGACCATTTAGCTTTGATGTTGTAGGCAAAATACAACCTGTATTTATCTTATATGGAAATAGAGACAGGCAACGTCCAGTCAACCTCTCTAACATCAGGAATAATAACAACAACAACAACAACAACAACAACAACAACAACAACAACAACAACAATAATAATAATAATAATAATAATAATAATAATAATAATAATAATAATAATAGAGAAAAAGGAACCCGTAATTATTGGCAAACCCAAATAATAAAATCTTTATGTTAAAATTGACAAGCTCCATCAGTTGGAGGAATGTTCTTCCTAAACTGGCGGTTGAATCAGTTGAACTTCAAAAGTTCAAACTTGTTACAAATGCTTCTTTTATGTTGCACAGGTTGACATAACTTTGAATTTTACTTTTTTATTGATATTAAAATATCTTAAATTTTCACTCATTTCCTTACTTCCTTTCCTCTCTGGGCTACTTTTCCTGTTGAAGTGTCTGGGCTTGTAGAATTCTACTTTTCATACAATAGTTTTCTATAAATTAAAGGGAAACATAAACTATGTCATACCATTATCCACTGGTGCATATAACAAAAGTTTTAAACATAACATGGAAAATAATTTGCTATACATAACAAGGGAGGAAAGAGATCAAATGGTATACAAACACCCTCCTAATAGACTTATGATAAATCAAAACCATCAAGATAGTGAGACAATTTAGACAAACTGTATGCATATGTATATACATACATACATACATATATATATATATATATATATATATATATATATATATATATATATATATAAATATATATATAAGCTACTCAGATAACATTATATATGAATACAAATATACACACATATGCATACATACATAAACACATTTCATATATATATATATATATATATATATATATATATATATATATATATATATGTGTGTGTGTGTGTGCGTGTGTGTGTGTGTGTATACATACAATCATCAATCGTCCACTGCAGAGCTAAGCCATATCTATCTACATACATACATACATACATACATACATACACATATCCTGTATTGCAATTCTCAATTGTACGTCTGAAAAGAAATGTGATGTGCCACAAGAAATTAATCAGAACAATGAAAGAACAGAAATACCTGTAGCAACTAGAGTAAAAGATATTTTGCCATTCTATATCAACAACTCAACATTAAGGGCAAAACATATCCATCACCAATAACAGAATCAAGCAAGTATTCAGACAAGGGAAACGAGGTATCATCGGATATATGCGTTATCGAAAAGTAAATGTAATATTGATAAACGACTGTTCCATATCTCTAAATAAATAAGATAACAAAGAAACAACAGGGAATATCTCATAAATACGAAAATGTTAATAGAAATATTATTCCAATTCTCACAGTAAATAAAAGTCCATTCGTCGTTGGTCAAGATGCCATTAGATACCTTCTCTTATAAACATGCATTGTAATATTTGCTCCGAACAAACACGGACGCGACAAACACGGTTTATTGAGGGACCTTGTTTACATCCCATCTCAAGAACAAACAGCCCCAAGACGGCGAACTTGACTTTCGACATTCCTCTGAGGGAACCAACAGAATTTCTTTAAGCATATTTTGATTTGTGAAACAGGTAATTCTTAGATAAACTATGGTTCAGGTATTGCCAACTTGAATGGAAGGAGTATATATATACAGTATGTATGTATGTAAATATATATATATATATATATATATATATATATATATATATATATATATATATATATATATATATCACATACATACATATACCAGGGCACTTCCCCCAATTTTGGGGGGTAGCCGACATCAACAAAGAAACAAAAACAAAAAGGGGACCTCTACTCTCTACGTTCCTCCCAGCATAACAAGGGACTCAACCGAGTTCAGCTGGTACTGCTAGGGTGTCACAGCCCACCCTCCCACATTACCCACCACAGATGAAGCTTCATAATGCTGAATCCCCTACCGCTGCTACCTCCGCGGTCATCTAAGGCATCGGAGGAAGCAGCAGGGCCTACCGGAACTGCGTCACAATCGCTCGCCATTCATTCCTATTTCTAGCATGCTCTCTTGCCTCGCTCACATCTATCCTCCTATCACCCAGAGCTTCCTTCACTCCATCCATCCACCCAAACTTTCGCCTTCCTCTAGTACTTCTCCCATCAACTCTTGCATTCATCACCTTCTTTAGCAGACATCCATTTTCCATTCTCTCAACATGGCCAAACCACCTCAACACATTCATATCCACTCTAGCTGCTAACTCATTTCTTACACCCGTTCTCACTCTCACCACTTCGTTCCTAACCATATCTACTCGAGATACACCAGCCATACTCCTTAGACACTTCATCTCAAACACATTCAATTTCTGTCTCTCCATCACTTTCATTCCCCACAACTCCGATCCATAAATCACAGTTGGTACAATCACTCTAATATAGAACTCTCTTTACATTCTTTTTTTTTATATTACATATATATATATATATATATATATATATATAATTACATATTTATATATATATATATATATATATATATATATAACACCAACGTCAAATATAGCCATTTCAAGATAACAGCTGGACAAAAGACTCACACATGTAAACACATGTCAAGGGTTTGCCCAGTTTTCATCACCACGATGACCAGTCCGGTTTTGGTGATAGTGGGAGATTTTCTGTTGATCGGTCACAACAAACCAACCTAATATGGGAGGTCCTAACTGGTACACTTTTGCTGAATATGGCGATACGCAAAACTCTATCACAACGTTAAGGTAACCTTACTAGGAAAGGGATATATATATATATATATATATATATATATATATATATATATATATATATATATATACTGTATATATATATATATATATATATATATATATATATATATATATATATATATATATATATATGTCTTATTTATAACTGTAATCGAACAGTTTAACATGTTTTTTCAAAAAGGCCCATAAAAGAAACACAGGAAATATGAATAAATCACACTATATTTCGGTCAATAAACATCGACCCTCTTCAGGATGTGAAGTAAAAGTAAGGAATACAGTGGAGAGTGACGGTTTATATATGAAAGCAAAAGGGTGTGTTCAATTGTTCTATAGTTGTTATAATTGCTGGAAGGATTAGCCAAATTTAATTACATCCAGGTGCGTGTTCTTATTGTTGAGCCGCTTGGAGGAAGTCTTGACCTCTGATGCATGTCTGGTGGTCGGTCTCCGTGGATTATCTTCTTAATGATAGGGTTGAGAAGAGTATTGTCCACTGTGTCAGCTTTCCATTGGCCCCCAGATAGGTTTATTGTGTTTGATTGATTTATGATGGCTGATTCCAGGATTTTCCTTCTGTACGGACAGGTACTCTTAAAAAGCAAAGACGACTCACTCCAGTTAATCTGGTGCCCTAAATCCCTAAGGTGAATGAAAATCCCCGAGTTTTCATACCCATATCTAACAGATCTTTTGTGTTCGGATAATCTTTGAGATAGCGAACGGCCAGTTTGCCCAACGTACACTTTTTCACAGTCCCTACATGGTATTTTGTAAACGCCGGCTTCTATTTCTCTTTTATTTTGATAAACATTAATAAGGACGCTTCCTATGGTCTTTGGATATGAAAAAACAAAGGGGTTCTCAGTTTTGATATGATTTGTTATATTTTTAATACCTTCTATATATGGGAGTTTTATCTTATTTTTAAAATCTCTTTGGTTAGTAACATCATGATCTTTATAATATATCGTGTTGGCTTTGTTGATGGCCTTTTCTATGACATACGTCGGGTAGAATAGCTGGGCGAGTTGTTTACGGATGATTTCAAATTCTTTATTTAGGTAGGCTGGGGAACAGATTCTCAAACCTCTAAGAAATAGATTGCAAGCTACTCCAATTTTTACAGAAATGTCGTGATAACTAAAGAAATGAATGTAGGAAATAGAGAAAGTTGGTTTTCTATACACAGTGAAATTATACCCCGTCGATTCCCTTATAATTAGTATGTCTAAAAAAGCTAATTTTCCATCTTTTTCCCATTCAGTTTTAAATTTTATGCTAGGGACTAGGGAATTTAGATTATTGAAAAATATATTGAAATCTCCCCAGCTATCATCCCAATATGTGAAAATGTCATCAACATAGCGTTGCCAAACCATGTTCGTAGGTTTAATTGTTGTTAAAATTTCTGTTTCAAAGTATTCCATGTAGAGGTTAGCTAAAATTGGAGATAACGGGCTGCCCATACTACAACCAAATTTCTGTTTGTAAAAATTTCCATTGAAAGAGAAAACGTTATTTGACACGCTTAGTTTAATTAATTTAATTGTTTTTTCAATACCGAGGGGGAAGTGATCTTCGTAAGGGATTAATTTTTCCCTCAAAAAACCTAATACGTCGTTGATCGGGACCTTTGTAAATAGGGATTCTACGTCAAGACTCAAGAGTTTTACATTGTTTACCGGGATATTTAATCTATTGAATTTCTGGATGAAGTCCTCTGCATGCTTAATATGAGCTGAAGAAAAGCTCCCTAGAAAGGGAGACAGCAAGTCTGCTAACCATTTTGATATATTATATATAAATGACCCTTTACATGAGACGATTGGGCGTAAGGGAATACCGTCCTTATGAGTTTTTGGGAGCCCGTAAAAATATGGCAACGAAGGGTTCATGACTTTGAATTTTTCTAAGACCTCGATGTCTTTTTTATTATTTCCGATTTTTCTTACGGATTTGAAAAACTCCGGAGCAACAGAGTTACGGGGATCTTTTGTTAGCTTTTCATATGTAGTGTCATCGTTTAAGAGTTGTTGAACTTTGTTGACATACGTCTCTTTATCAAGAATGACTATTTTTCCGTCTTTATCCGATTTTGTGATGATGATGTTATCGGTTTTGTTTAATGAAAAAATTGCATTATGAAACCTTCTGGGAAGCGGATTTTTACTGTTACTTTGTTCTAATGCATTTAACAAGATTCCTTTTAGGCAAGTTTCATCTTTTTCAAAATTGTTTTTAGAGAAATGTTTATCGAAGGCCACCACATAATCAAAATGACTTTCCCGTCCGGGTTTCATAGCAAAAGAGATACCTAGATTCAGAGCTGTTTGCTCATTCACTGTGAGTGGACGGTTCGATAAATTCAAAACGTTATTTTCCAATCCTAAATTATTCCATGTACTATTTCGTATGAGTCTTTCTAATTTATTATTCAATTTCTCGGAGTGAGTCACACTACTATTAATAGCACCAGTCAGCACATATGAAGAAAGATCTCTGTACATACCATCATCTCGGCATAGCAGACGAAGAGATACCCCCAATTCACTTATATTCCTCCGTGATACATAGATGTCATGATTTGCTGACATAATTCGTTCTTGCAGAAATGTCCTGGAGGAATTAGGAAAGGGGTCCGATGTTGACGTCCAGCGTGAAAAGCCATACATTTTTGGTATAACTTGTTCTTGCAGACACTCTTCAAGAAACCATTTCTGGTTTTTCCTCCGGTGAAGTCCCTGCACTAGTCGTTCATAACGTCTGAATATATGCTTGATATCGGCATTCCAACTGAAGATATGGAAAAAACGAAGGGGTTCCATGATGGGCTAATATGTCTTATTTATAACTGTAATCGAACAGTTTAACATGTTTTTTCAAAAAGGCCCATAAAAGAAACACAGGAAATATGAATAAATCACACTATATTTCGGTCAATAAACATCGACCCTCTTCAGGATGTGAAGTAAAAGTAAGGAATACAGTGGAGAGTGACGGTTTATATATGAAAGCAAAAGGGTGTGTTCAATTGTTCTATAGTTGTTATAATTGCTGGAAGGATTGGCCAAATTTAATTACATCCAGGTGCGTGTTCTTATTGTTGAGCCGCTTGGAGGAAGTCTTGACCTCTGATGCATGTCTGGTGGTCGGTCTCCGTGGATTATCTTCTTAATGATAGGGTTGAGAAGAGTATTGTCCACTGTGTCAGCTTTCCATTGGCCCCCAGATAGGTTTATTGTGTTTGATTGATTTATGATGGCTGATTCCAGGATTTTCCTTCTGTACGGACAGGTACTCTTAAAAAGCAAAGACGACTCACTCCAGTTAATCTGGTGCCCTAAATCCCTAAGGTGAATGAAAAACCCCAAGTTTTCATACCCATATCTAACAGATCTTTTGTGTTCGGATAATCTTTGAGATAGCGAACGGCCAGTTTGCCCAACGTACACTTTTTCACAGTCCCTACATGGTATTTTGTAAACGCCGGCTTCTATTTCTCTTTTATTTTGATAAACATTAATAAGGGCGCTTCCTATGGTCTTTGGATATGAAAAAACAAAGGGGTTCTCAGTTTTGATATGATTTGTTATATTTTTAATACCTTCTATATATGGGAGTTTTATCTTATTTTAAAATCTCTTTGGTTAGTAACATCATGATCTTTATAATATATCGTGTTGGCTTTGTTGATGGCCTTTTCTATGACATACGTCGGGTAGAATAGCTGGGGCGAGTTGTTTACGGATGATTTCAAATTCCTTATTTAGGTAGGCTGGGGAACAGATTCTCAAACCTCTAAGAAATAGATTGCAAGCTACTCCAATTTTTTACAGAAATGTCGTGATAACTAAAGAAATGAATGTAGGAAATAGAGAAAGTTGGTTTTCTATACACAGTGAAATTATACCCCGTCGATTCCCTTATAATTAGTATGTCTAAAAAAGCAAATTTTCCATTCTTTTTCCCATTCAGTTTTAAATTTTATGCTAGGGACTAGGGAATTTAGATTATTGAAAAATATATTGAAATCTCCCCAGCTATCATCCCAATATGTGAAAATGTCATCAACATAGCGTTGCCAAACCATGTTCGTAGGTTTAATTGTTTGTTAAAATTTCTGTTTCAAAGTATTCCATGTAGAGGTTAGCTAAAATTGGAGATAACGGGCTGCCCATACTACAACCAAATTTCTGTTTGTAAAAATTTCCATTGAAAGAGAAAAACGTTATTTGACACGCTTAGTTTAATTAATTTAATTGTTTTTTCAATACCGAGGGGGAAGTGATCTACGTAAGGGATTAATTTTTCCTCCTCAAAAAACCTAATACGTCGTTGATCGGGACATTTGTAAATAGGGATTCTACGTCAAGACTCAAGAGTTTTACATTGTTTACCGGGATATTTAATCTATTGAATTTCTGGATGAAGTCCTCTGCATGCTTAATATGAGCTGAAGAAAAGCTCCCTAGAAAGGGAGACAGCAAGTCTGCTAACCATTTTGATATATTATATATAAATGACCCTTTACATGAGACGATTGGGCGTAAGGGAATACCGTCCTTATGAGTTTTTGGGAGCCCGTAAAAATATGGCAACGAAGGGTTCATGACTTTGAATTTTTCTAAGACCTCGATGTCTTTTTTATTATTTCCGATTTTTCTTACGGATTTGAAAAACTCCGGAGCAACAGAGTTACGGGGATCTTTTGTTAGCTTTTCATATGTAGTGTCATTGTTTAAGAGTTGTTGAACTTTGTTGACATACGTCTCTTTATCAAGAATGACTATTTTTTCCGTCTTTATCCGATTTTGTGATGATGATGTTATCGGTTTTGTTTAATGAAAAAATTGCATTATGAAACCTTCTGGGAAGCGGATTTTTACTGTTACTTTGTTCTAATGCATTTAACAAGATTCCTTTTAGGCAAGTTTCATCTTTTTCAAAATTGTTTTTTAGAGAAATGTTTATCGAAGGCCACCACATAATCAAAATGACTTTCCCGTCCGGGTTTCATAGCAAAAGAGATACCTAGATTCAGAGCTGTTTGCTCATTCACTGCGAGTGGACGGTTCGATAAATTCAAAACGTTATTTTCCAATCCTAAATTATTCCATGTACTATTTCGTATGAGTCTTTCTAATTTATTATTCAATTTCTCGGAGTGAGTCACACTACTATTAATAGCACCAGTCAGCACATATGAAGAAAGATCTCTGTACATACCATCATCTCGGCATAGCAGACGAAGAGATACCCCCAATTCACTTATATTCCTCCGTGATACATAGATGTCATGATTTGCTGACATAATTCGTTCTTGCAGAAATGTCCTGGAGGAATTAGGAAAGGGGTCCGATGTTGACGTCCAGCGTGAAAAGCCATACATTTTTGGTATAACTTGTTCTTGCAGACACTCTTCAAGAAACCATTTCTGGTTTTTCCTCCGGTGAAGTCCCTGCACTAGTCGTTCATAACGTCTGAATATATGCTTGATATCGGCATTCCAACTGAAGATATGGAAAAAACGAAGGGGTTCCATGATGGGCTAATATGTCTTATTTATAACTGTAATCGAACAGTTTAACATGTTTTTTCAAAAAGGCCCATAAAAGAAACACAGGAAATATGAATAAATCACACTATATTTCGGTCAATAAACATCGACCCTCTTCAGGGTCGATGTTGTAGTATGGGCAGCCCGTTATCTCCAATTTTAGCTAACCTCTACATGGAATACTTTGAAACAGAAATTTTAACAACAATTAAACCTACGAACATGGTTTGGCAACGCTATGTTGATGACATTTTCACATATTGGGATGATAGCTGGGGAGATTTCAATATATTTTTCAATAATCTAAATTCCCTAGTCCCTAGCATAAAATTTAAAACTGAATGGGAAAAAGATGGAAAATTAGCTTTTTTAGACATACTAATTATAAGGGAATCGACGGGGTATAATTTCACTGTGTATAGAAAACCAACTTTCTCTATTTCCTACATTCATTTCTTTAGTTATCACGACATTTCTGTAAAAATTGGAGTAGCTTGCAATCTATTTCTTAGAGGTTTGAGAATCTGTTCCCCAGCCTACCTAAATAAAGAATTTGAAATCATCCGTAAACAACTCGCCCAGCTATTCTACCCGACGTATGTCATAGAAAAGGCCATCAACAAAGCCAACACGATATATTATAAAGATCATGATGTTACTAACCAAAGAGATTTTAAAAATAAGATAAAACTCCCATATATAGAAGGTATTAAAAATATAACAAATCATATCAAAACTGAGAACCCCTTT
>NC_090752.1:90660836-90663336 GCF_036898095.1 Palaemon carinicauda | reverse complement strand
GCGGTTGAGTTATTAGAGAACAAAAAGTAACGAAGGCCGGAGTCTGTTATCATTTTATATCATAAATAACTACCTTAATCTCACCTACACAATAGATTTAGTGTCTGGCGCTATATATATATATATATATATATACACACACCTTTCCGGGTCATGCTCACCTTTCCCGGCCCTCGGTTAGGGGGAAGAGGGAATAGTCATACACTGGTGAAAGGTCGTGCATGTAAGTATATGTGCATATCTACTTATATGCTTTACTGTCACAAATATCACATGACTTAATATATAGCAAAAGCGAGAAGGAAATGATGAAATACTTTATTACCTAGCGCTTTCGTATATGTCAATACAGACTTCTTCAGGGTACAATAAAAATTACCCGGAAGAAATTTGTATCAAACTGCACGAAAGCCTTAGGTACTGAAATATTTTACTATTTCCTACTGGCATTTGCTATATGTATATATTTAGTAGTCATTTTTGACGGGTTGTGGTAGCCTGGTGGTAGCGTCCTTGCCAGGTGATTGGCAGACTGGGGTTCGAGTCCCATTTAAACTCGTTAGTTTCTATGGTCGCTGCAATCTCATCACCCTTGTGAGAAGAGATTGTGGGGAGCCTATATGTCTATCTACTGAGTAGTCAGCAGCCAATGCCTGGCCGTCCTTGTTCCCAGCTTGGATGCAGATCATATGTATTATGGTCAGTCACTATGCCAATGTACTGCTTGATAGTGCAATGTCACTATCATTTGCCTCTGCCATTCATGAGAGGCCTTTAAACCTTTAATATTCTTTACAAAATCATTCAAATCGCCAAGAGTAATTTGTGCAGAGTAAATATATTACAAGCTTCAGTGTAAACTATGAATAAATTATATTACGCAAGCATTAAAGCAAAACGGATATTGTGTAGTGATTTCAGATAACATTCTTGATATATCAACACAAAATAATATTTTTGGGTAAATATTAGAGGTAAATAATAATCGACAAGAGAAGAGAGAATGAAACGCCAGAAATCGTTATGTGCAAACAATTAAAGAAGATAGTGGAAAGGACCAAATATACAACACGTGAAAAAAAAACCCATTTGAAACGAATGCGGTGAATATGGAATAAGCTTAAAACCATAAGAGAATGTTACCGCATATCATATCATATATATATATATATATATATATATAATATATATATATATTCATATATACATATATATAATACATATATATATATATATATATATTTATATATACATATATATAATACATATATATATATCATATATATATATATATATATATTTATATATACATATATATAATATATATATCATATATACATACTATATATATATATATATATATATATATGAATATATATATAAAATCATCATCATCATCATCATCTCCTCCTACGCCCCATTGACGCAAAATGCCTCAGTCTCCCATAAACTGACTAAATCCATAGAGGATTCATTGGCTAAAATCATCAAAGGATAGCCAATTCCTAGTGATGCACAGTGCCTATCTAACTAAGGCAAGTGATTATATATATATATATATATATATATATATATATATAATGTGTGTGTATGTAGAAGAGAGAGAGAGAGAGAGAGAGAGAGAGAGAGAGAGAGAGAGAATTTCTAGTAAATGTTTCCTTCTTTGCTTACTGGGTTTTCGTGAGAGTGAAATGATCCCACAGTACGATATGGTTTCTGTTTGTGTCTTCATCTAACACAACTGATAATAATAATGAAAGTTATTGTATAACTGAGATTCTGGCAAAAGAAAAATAAACACCTCCTAAGGAAATATTTTACCTAATAAGGCAGTAAAACATAAATACTTGTCAAAAGAAAAATATTAATTACTAGTATACGCGATCCGTCAAAATTGATGGCTAAATATTTCGATAGATATGCACACACGCAAAAGATTCAACCCTTCTAACCCCCAACCCTTATTCTAACTATAAAAAGGGTAGTTTCGGCAATTTGTGAGAGATTGTGGTTTCCGAGTGTACATCTCGGGGTATCTACTCTCACCAGAGCATGACTAATCCCTCTCACCAACATCCGAGGAGCTGGGAGAGACCGAGTAGTCATAGGTCTGGCATTACCTCCGCGCGTGACAGAAAGAAAGAAGTGGGTATTAAATAACTGACCATATCCAAGAAGTTAACCAGCTGATGGAAAAACTAGAGTATGATAAACCACTATACACGGCATTTATAGACTATGAGAAAACTTTTGATTCTGTCAAAACCTCAGCAAAAACAAGGAATAGAAGAATCTTATGTTAGAACACTTGAAGATATACAGGAAGTACAGCAATCCTACAACTACAAAGATAGTGATAAAATTCTGATTGAAATAGGAGTTAGACAGGGAGATGCCATCTTCATGTCTTGCAGAAGTTTTCAAGAATTTAGATAGGGAAAATGTAAGAATTAACATTAAGGGTTAATACTTTAACAACTTGAGATTTTCAGATGTCATA
>NC_090752.1:90653336-90655836 GCF_036898095.1 Palaemon carinicauda | reverse complement strand
TTTTATTTTAAATCTGTGAATTATGTACCGCATCTCGATATGTGCATATCGTTGTATCTGCTTCGAGATATGAATAGATTACTTTAGGCCTCAATGAGGATTTCGTGAGAAGAAAACTATAAAAATTGACACATTCTTCATGCAAAAAAAAAAAAAAAAATAAAAAAAAAAATAAAAAATAAATAAATAAATCAACTTTTTTAATGAAACCTATGCTAATATCCCTGATATAGTTCTAATAATTCTATGTAAAGCACCAATATTGTTCGAATGATATTGTCAAAATTGGCCAAGGGTGGCGATATTAGCATACATTAAGCCCCGCGAAATTACACAGATCAGTGTTTACAACCTGCATCGCAAATCAAATAAACGTTATTGCTGCAAAATTAGCATAGCGCTTATTGTTTGTGTTATGCTATTGTCATTGCAGCTACTGAATTTGCAATACCCTTATGCTATTGTGTTTAGAATTACTCGATAGCTGTGACAATAGATAGAACAATAATGTATTCACTTGAATGAAATTTAATAAAATCCCACAAATTAATCAGTAATCATAGAGGCAAGGGCCTGATCACAAACAGATTGTTAATGTAAGTGCGACTAAGCATATATACACACAAACAAGCAATCAAACATACACACGAGATATATATATATATATATATATATATATATATATATATATATATATATATATATATATATATATCATATATATATATTATATATATATATATATATATATATAAATAAATATATATATACATGTTTATACTTATATATACATACACATATATAAAACATACATATAAATATAAATATATATATAATATATATATATACATATATATATATATATATATATATATATATATATATATATATATATATATATATATTATAAATATAAATATATATATATATATTATATATATATATAAATATAACACATATATTACATATATATATATATATATATATATATATATATATATATATATATATATATATATATATATATATATGTGTGTGTGTGTGTATGTGTGTATCGGATATTGTTGTCCAACATTAAGCCATTTCCTTTAAAACCAGTGTTTTTTGGAGAAAAACAGCAACACCCCCTACAGTGTTCACTCTTTAAGTCATAAATTATGGATAAACTATATGCACAGCAATATTTCCATAACATTTGTCTCTTCATGCATTTGGTACATGGGCAGTGCATCATTCACACACTTTTACTTCCTGAATATAAAGACCCTTCCTTTCCATGTGACTTTCACTCTATCAATCCTACCCTTTCAAGGGTCTTCCTCTCTTCCTACCTACTACAAATTCTTATAGACTAATTTTATCCAATCTTTACACAAGATCAAGTTACCTCAAAATAAAATGCCACTCTTTCTAACATGAACAGTATTCAATCAGATGGTCCTACCAGTATCAACTTGTGCATCAGAAACTTGGAGCCTTAATAAAGCCTCGGAACATAAGCTAGTTATACCTTAGAGCTTTGGAAATTATATTAATAGGAATAACAATGACTGCCATAGAAAGACCATTAACAAACGAGTGTGGATGGACATGTATGAGACCATTGCCTTGCAGTGGACTAGCAACGGCTGATGATGATGATGACGATATATACATATGTGTAAGAAAATATGATTGGTACATGTTCATTTGTATGTCTAACAAAGTTGAAATTACATAGATTAATTGGAAATTCACTACGTAATTTAATTTCTCATTAGTTAATTTATTTCCATCCCCTATTTCATATATCTACTTTTATTTACATTCCTTTAAAGTAGTGAAATGTAACTCGCATCTGGCAGACCAGGTTGCTAGAGAGAAAGTTATTATCTGAGGTTTTTCACATTTTTAAAATTGAAACTTTTTCATGTTTCCAACTCCATCTATTCAAAAGTAACGTTGGAAGTTTAAAATGGCTTGATACGTGGATCACACTCGGGTTTCAATATCCGATATTTTATCATTACATTTGTTTTGGTTTTCGCTCGAAGATTTTAGTACTATAATAGTGATGGTGATAAGCATATTCTCATCGACATACGTTGCAACAAGAAAACAAATATGGCTTATAATATTTTACCGTATGATGAACAGGACTTCGATTAGATTTCAATAGTCGTCTCAATCTTGAGCTTTTAAATCAATACTTCATAGTCCTTAGCCATGTAGGTCTGGGTATTTCAACTCTTCTACTGCCCTGTGGAGCCTAGATGAAAGTTTGGTGAACTAATCTCTCTTGGGGAATGTGAACAGCATGCCCAAATCATCTCCATTTACACCTCACCATGACCTCATCCACATATGGCACTCGAGTAATCTCTCTCACAGTTTCATTTCAAATCCTGTCCTGCCATTTAACTCCTAATATTCTTCTGAGGGCTTTGTTCTCAAATCTTCTAAACCTGTTGGATATTGTTTCTTGTCATACCATGATTCATGACCATACTGAATCACAGAT
>NC_090752.1:90635836-90648336 GCF_036898095.1 Palaemon carinicauda | reverse complement strand
ATATACTTGTACCCTTCAGTAAAAAATTCAGTAAATCATATATAACATAAAAGTAACAATTAATTTTCAAATCGAACAAATATATATAAGTTGAACAAAGATGCGAATGATAAAATGAAAAAAATAAAGAAAGGCCATAAGATTTTACCTATACGAAAAACAGGAAAACTATCGATAGCATAGAAGAAAAGCGTTGCCAAAGGAGGGAACCGGAAAAATTATGGCTCAGCTGCTTATTGCCATTCTACGGGAAAAATAACTTCTGTGTAAATCATGTGATGACCCGAGTTTTCCCGTTCAGACCCACATTACATTAATGATTTATTTCCCAATGAACCCATAAAAAACTGGCATGGGTTGGGTATGATGGATATTAGCCTATAAACGCCAGAGGGATTACACTAAAGTCTCTCTTTCCTGCAGCCATATATCAAGAATAATACTCATATTACAGGTAATTATATATATTATTTATTTATATATATATATATATATATATATATATATATATATATATATATATATATACATATATATATACACATATCTATACATTTATAAATAATATATATATATATATATATATATATATATATATATATTGTATATATATTCATATATATTTATACACATATATACATAAATATATTTAATATATGTATAATATACATATATACATATATATATATATATATATATACATATATATACATATATATACATATACACACATATATATATATATATATATATATATATATATATATATATATATATATCGAATTACTAGCTAAGCTACAAACCTAGTTGGAAAAGCAGGATGCTATAAGCCCAAGGGCCCAAACTAGGAAAAAAATCCCTGTGTGAAAAGGAAACGGAAAAATAAAATATTTTTAGAACTGTAACAACATTAAAATAAATATTTCCTATATAAACTATAAAAACCTTAAAACAAGGGGAAGAGAAATCATATAAAATAGTGTGCCCGAGTGTCGAGTTACCTTCAAGCAAGAGTGTCCTCCCTGAAGAGCTGATTACCATAACTAGAGAATCTCTTCTACCCTTACCAAGAGGAAAGTGGCTACTGAACAATAACCGTGCAGTAGTTAAGCCCTTGGGTGAAGAAGAATTGTTTGGTAATCTCAGTTTTGTCAGGTATATTAGGACAGAGGAAGATCTATAAAGACTATTCGGTGTATGTGTAGGCAAAAAGAAAATTAACCGTAACCAGAGAAGATCCAATGTAGTACTGTATGACCTGTCAAAGGGCCCCATAATTCTCTAGTGGTAGTATTACAGCGGGTGGTTGGTGCCCTGGCTAGCACAATACCTACCAAATATATACATACCCCATACACACACACACACACACAAACACACACACACACACACACTATATATATATATATATATATATATATATATATATATATATATATATATATATATATATATATATATATATATAGTCCAATGCAGGGTAAAGACCTCATACATGTCAATTCATGTCTGGGATTTGGCCAGTTTTCATCACACCGCTGGCCAGTGCGGATTGCTGATGGTGGGCTATTTTCGTCTGATCGCTCACAGCAAACCAACTTAAGTATGGGTGGGCCCGAATACTTTATAGCTTTTCTCGTTGTGGCGATAGGCAAACCTTCCAAAACGTTAAAGGTAGCCTATTCCCACTTAAAAATAGTATATACTGTAAATACACGCACACACCCACACACACAGACATATATATATATATATATATATATATATATATATATATATATATATATATATATATATATATATATATATATATATATATATATATATATATATATATATATATATATATATATATATATCTGTGTGTTATATGTGTGTGTGCATATACAGTATTCACGTATATACATACCTCCTTATTCTTACGTGTACCTGGACGATGCTATAAGCATTTCGTTATAAATCTACCCGGCCCATTACAATCAGCCAGGAGACAAGCAAAAGTTTCAGCCATTAGTCAGCTTCCCATACAATGAGTGTCTTAGTTAGAAAATAAAACGATAGTCACTGTCACTATCACCTTTAAACTTCTGAATCCTGGATACACGTTATGTATTAAAATCTAGCCTACCACAATATCAGTCGCTTCATACGTCTACAGAAAGTACATCAGCCGAGTTTAACAGCAACCAATTCGTCAACTTAAAGTTAGCCAAATTGTTTGATCCGTTTGTTTGCTGTTGAAATGAAGGTCAAATTTGGTTAAATCACGTTATTTACTATAGAAAAACATTTTCCTTTCGAAATCACACCCTGTAATAAAATACAAATTTACCCTATACCCTATGATAATGGGGGACCCCCAGTGGAAACTCGGGGTTTTGGGTGGGTAAAACATACTAGGGAAACGATATATATTCGTAAAACAAGCCTTTTCTTCTCTATACATTACCTTCTTGAATGTATTATAATCGGAGGAAAATACAAAACAGTATATCTGGATAAACTTTGGAGGCGCCGTTGCAAAGATTATTTGATGAAAAAATACAGTAACTAGTGCTGCCAACGTCTGATGTAGATCAAATGTTAGCATTCTATGCTAACATTAGCACCCGTACATACGTACGTTCGTGCATACCAGTTTTCGACCTGCGCAAAAATTCCTCCCCCTGCGCAGAAGCTTTTCCCCCTCCAATTGCTCGTTTTTATTATCGTATACCTTTGAAAATCATCTCATTTTATATTCCCATTCAATATTATTTATCATACATTCCATTTTATCTTCCTATATTGGGTTTATTTCTTTTGCTATTTCCTTTCCACTTCCCAGTTTCACATAAATACCTGCTCTGGACTAGTCTCCCTATCCAGTTCATTCATGGTAAAATCATTTCATTTTATATTCCCATTCAATATTATACAGTATATCATACATTCCATTTTATATTCCCATTCAATATTATACAGTATATCATACATTCCATTTTATCTTCCTATATTGCTTTTATTTCTTTGGTTATTTCCTTTTCACTCCCCAGTTTCATATAAATACTTGCTCTGGACTAGTTTCCCTATTTAGTTAATTCCTGTTGACCCTCTAGACTCCGTTGTTTTTCCCTTAACCAATCACAAACCGTTATGTATTCAAAGTTTACACAAGGGGGTTGTCAACTGGTATTTCCCAACCCCCATTCCTTTATCTCTTTGAGTGGTTTGTTCATACCCCTTCCACCAAATCCTTTTCCCTTGAAACCTTTGTCCTAGTAAGGTGTCCATCATTTCGAGTGAGATTTATTTTTTTGTATTTTGCGATGGAGGAATTTATAGAAACTTGTAACGGCTGCAGTATTCCGTACCTAAAAGCATTTGCTAAATTCCATGGGATCTTTATGATTCTTCAACCAATGTTGATAATTTCCTGAAAGCACACAACGTAATTCCTCAACTCTTACAGTGCCCCCAAGTGCCTTTCGCTCCTACCTTACAGGAAAGTCATTCACGTGTTTTATTGTAATACTGAATCTAACATACCTAAACCCAAAAAGAAACGTCGTTGTGGTTATGCCGTTACTTCTTAAAAAGGTACATTTTTGGGAAAAAGTCGTCTACCCCCATGCTAGATATTATTTTCAAACCACTTTTTACATAAACATTGGCCCCACAACCATCCTCATCCTAGTCATAGGAGTTAAGCCGTCAGTCTCACCCTCCCGTGATCCGCAAGTTTCGACGTCTTTTTCATAAAGGTAAGTCATTCCTCAATAGTCATTATATGTGTTTTGTGACCGGGGAACTCCTAGGTTAGGTTAGGTGGGTTTGTTAGGTTCTGTGCCCTTTTTGTACTTTTTATATATTTTGTAAAACTTATATGGAAAAATTATTTAAAATTCGTATGGAAATATCTAGCATTGTTATCGTTAGTAATGGCATCGTGCCGTTGGTAACACTGTGACCATTCGTCAACGTTGGTAACACTGTGTGTCTTTGGTAACGTTGCTAATGTTATCGTTCGCAGTACATTCGTAAGGGAAGTGACACCGTTGAACAAGTGCTTATATTTAAATATTTTAACGCAACATATATGACAACAGTAATTATGTTTAACCATTTTAACAGAAAATATATGTTTTCCTGTGGGAAATAACAAGATTTGACTGGTTTTCACGTTCATTTCATCCGTAATAACAGCAACCAATTCGTCAACTTAAAGTTAGCCGAATTGGTTGATCTGTTTGTTTGCGGTTGAAATGAAGGTCAAATTCGGTTAAATTACATTATTTACTATAGGAAAACATATTTTCTGTTCAAAATCACACCCTGTAATACAATACAAATTTACCCTATATCCTACGATAATGGGGGACCCCCAGTGGAAACTCGGGGTTTTGGGTGGGGAAAACATACTGGGGAAACGATATATAATCGTAAAACAAGCCTTTTCTTCTCTATACATTACCTTCTTGAATGTATTATAATCGGAGGAAAATACAAAACAGTATATCTGGATAAACTTTGGAGGCGCCGTTGCAAAGATTATTTGATGAAAAAATACAGTAACTAGTGCTGCCAACGTCTGATGTAGATCAAATGTTAGCATTCTATGCTAACATTAGCACCCGTACATACGTACGTTCGTGCATACCAGTTTTCGACCTGCGCAAAAATCCCTCCCCCTGCGCAGAAGCTTTTCCCCCTCCAATTACTCGTTTTATTATCGTATACCTTTTAAAATCATCTCATATTATATTCCCATTCAATATTATTTATCATACATTCCATTTTATCTTCCTATATTGGGTTTATTTCTTTTGTTATTTCCTTTTCACTCCCCAGTTTCATATAAATACTTGCTCTGGACTAGTTTCCCTATCCAGTTCATTCATGGTAAAATCATCTCATTTTATATTCCCATTCAATATTATTCATCATTCATTCCATCTTATCTTCCTACAGTGAGCCCTCGTTTATCGCAGTAGATAGGTTCCAGACCCGACCGCGATAGATGATATCCGCGAAGTAATGACACCATATTTACGTATTTATTTAACATGTATATTCAGACTTTTAATACCTTCCCTTGTACGTAGTGCTGTTAACAAACTACCCTTTAATGTACAGAACACTTAATGCATGTACTACAGTACCCTAAACTAAAACAGGCACAAATATTAAAGGCAATTTTATATCATGCGTTTCCTAAACACGCCAAAAAGCATGATAAAAAATGGCAAACAATGTTTTGTTTACGTTTATCTTTGATCATAAGGAAAAAACAAAAACGCATTTACACATCTGTGTATAGGTTAGTTTTTGCATCGATTATATTGATTATTCAGTACAGTATGTTGATTTTGTTATTACCAATGTTTTACTTAATTTTTCTTAGGACTTCCAAATGAAATGTTTTTCTTTATGACGCCGCCTGAAACGACGGCGTCATAAAGTACGCTCAGTAAACAAACGAAGGCATTTAACGCACATGATGAAAGTGATAAATAATGATATTACAGTAAAAGCTTTTAGAAAATATGTTATTACAAATATTTACCGTATCTATATAAAATCATACATACGTAGCAAAGCGGGAAAACAATTTAAGAGAGAGAGAGAGAGAGAGAGAGAGAGAGAGAGAGAGAGAGAGAGAGAGAGAGAGAGAGAGAGAGAGATAGTTTTACGTAAGTAAATGTAAATTAAAAAAAAAAATAGCCCCATTTCATATAAAATAGGTTATTACAAATATTTTACTTTATCATATTACAGTAGTCTGTACAATACTGTAAAGTTCAGTACAGTATGTTGTTGTTAGTCGTGTCGATGAAATTCTCACGAAACAAAAACACGGCATTCGATTACAACAGCTGATTCTCTCTCTCTCTCTCTCTTTTCGTGTTATACAATACTTACATATAGATGAAGAAACTAAAATTAGTTTTCTTAGTGTCAATACTAAACGAAAAAATTATGCCGAGTTTACATCCATTTCAATCGTTGCTAAAAATACGGCATCCGATTTCATCAGCAAACCACTATTTTTGGGGAAACATCATTTTATTCTAGAAAATTGCTACTCATTAAATAGTTAATTGCACATTAAGAAAGTGTGTACTTTTGTTTTTAAATTTCGGTGTGTTTTAGACGTCTAGCTGCCGCTCTTGAGAGTGTACGAATACACTAACAAAGTATCGTTTATACCATTTCTTAACTTATTCAAACCGTCAATACAGTTGATATTACATAAGCACCAATGTGTTATAACCTTTCAAATTTTTTTTGTTTATTACATTTAAAACAACACACACTCTCTCTCTCTCTGTCTCTCTTATTACATTTAAAACAACACACACACACACACACACATTCTCTCTCTCTCTCTCTCTCTCTCTCTCTCTCTCTCTCTCTCTCTCTCTCTCTCTCTCGTGTTATACAATACTTACATATAGATGAAGAAACTAAAATTAGTTTTCTTAGTGTCAATAAAATACGAAACGAAAAAATTATGCCAAGTCTACATCCATTTCAATCGTAGCTAAAAATACGGCATCCGATTTCATCAGCAAACCACTATTTTTTGGGAAACATCATTTTATTCTAGAAAATTGCTACTCTTTAAATAGTTAATTGCGCATTAAGAAAGCGTGTATTTTTGTTTTTAAATTTTGGGTGTGTTTTAAAAATCGAGTATTGTTGACTTCTTTTTTTTTTACTTTTGGCTGTGATTAGATCAGCTGACATCTAGCTGCCGCTTTTGAGAGTGTACGAATACACTAACAAAGTATCGTTTATACCATTTCTTAACGTATTCAAACCGTCAATACAGTTGATATTACATAAGCACCAATGTGTTATAACGTATCAAATTTTTTTGTTTATTACATTTAAAACAACTCTCTCTCTCTCTCTCTCTCTCTCTCTCTCTCTCTCTCTCTCTCTCTCTCTCTCTCTCTCTCTCTCTCTCTCTCTGTGGGCTACTTTTCACTACCTCCCATTCCTTACCTCTCTCTATCTCTCTAACAAATGATATCTTTGTTGCTCCTCAAAGTTTCATTTATATTGAAAATCAATCAAGATTCAATTTTCCTTACTTTCTCCAATCTCGCACCATCGGTCACATAGCGGTATTTTCGAAATTTCCGGAAAATCCGCGGTATATGTTTATACATGCGTTATGAAAAAAATCTGCGAAGTGGTGAATCCGCGATGGTCGAACCGCGAAGTAGCGAGGGATCACTATATATAGCTTTTATTTCTTTTGTTATTTCCTTTTCACTCCCCGGTATCACATAGATACTTGCTACGGACTAGTTTCCCTATTTAGTTCATTCATGTTGACCCTCTAGACTCCGTTGTTTTTTCCTTAACCAATCACGAACCGATACGTATTCAAAGTTTACACAAGGGGGTTCTCAACTGGTATTTCCCTACCCACCTTCCTTTATCTCTTTGAGTGGTCTGTTCATACCCCTTCCACCAAATCCTTTTCCCTTGAAACCTTTGTCCTAGTAAGGTGTCCGTCATTTCGAGTGAGATTTATTTTTTTGTATTTTGCGATGGAGGAATTTATAGAAACTTGTAACGGCTGCAGTATTCCCTACGTAAAAGCATTTGCTAAATTCCAAGGTGATTTTTATGATTTTTCAACCAATGTTGATAATTTCCTGAAAGCACACATCGTAATTCCTCAACTCTTACAGTGCCCCAAGTGCCTTTCGCTCCTACCTTACAGGAAAGTCATTCACGTGTTTTATTGTAAAACTGAATCTAACATACCTAAAACCAAAAAGAAACGTCGTTGTGGTTATACCGTTACTTCTTAAAAAGGTACATTTTTGGGAAAAAGTCGTCTACCCCCATGCTAGATAATATTATTTGCAAACCACTTTTTACATAAACATTGGCCTCACAACCATCCTCATCCTAGTCATAGGAGTTAAGCCGTAAGTCTCACCCTCCCGTGATCCACAAGTTTCGACGTCTTTTTCATAGAGGTAAGTCATTCCTCAATAGTCATTATATGTGTTTTGTGACCGGGGAACTCCTAGGTTAGGTTGGGTGGTTTTGTTAGGTTCTGTGCCCTTTTTGTACTTTTTATATATTTTGTAAAACTTATATGGAAAAATTATTTAAAGTTCGTATGGAAATATCTATCTTTACTATCGCTAGTAATGTCATCGTGCCATTGGTAACTCTGTGTACCATTCGTCAACGTTGGTAACACTGTGTGTCTTTGGTAACGTTGCTAATGTTATCGATCGCAGTACATTCGTAAGGGAAGTGACACCGTTGAACAAGTGCTTATATTTAAATATTTTAACACAACATATATGACAACAGTAATTATGTTTAAGGGGGCCGTCCGCCATGGGGTTTTGACATAGTTACCCTATTTAGTTCATTCATGTTGACCCTCTAAACTCCGTTGTTTTTCCCTTAACCAATCACGAACCGATATGCATTCAAAGTTTACACAAGGGGGTTGTCAACTGGTATTTCCCTACCCCCCTTCCTTTATCTCTTTGATTGGTCTGTTTACACCCCTTCCACCAAATCCTTTTCCCTTGAAACCTTTGTCCTAGTAAGGTGTCCGTCATTTCGAGCGAGATTTATTTTTCCTATTCTGCGATGGAGGAAGTTATAGAAACTGGTAACGGCTGCAGTATTCTGTACCTAAAAGCATTTGCTAAATTTCATGGTGATTTTTAGGATTCTTCAACCAATGTTGATAATTTCCTGAAAGCACACAACGTAATTCATCAACTCTTACAGAGCCCCCAAGTGCCTTTCGCTCCTACCTTACAGGAAAGTCATTCACGTGTTTTATTATAATACTGAATCTAACATACCTACAACCAAAAAGAAACGTCGTTGTGGTTATGCCGTTACTTCTTAAAAAGGTACATTTTTGGGAAAAAATCGTCTACCCCCAAGCTAGATATTATTATTTGCAAACTACTTTTTACATAAACATTGGCCCCACAACCATCCTCATCCTAGTCATAAGAGTAAAGCCGTCAGTCTCACCCTCCCGTGATCCACAAGTTTCGACGTCTTTTTCATAAAGGTAAGTCATTCCTCAATAGTCATTATATGTGTTTTGTGACCGGGGAACTCCTAGGTTAGGTTAGGTGGGTTTGTTAGGTTCTGTTCCCTTTTTGTACTTTTTATATATTTTGTAAAACTTATATGGAAAAATTATTTAAAATTCGTATGGAAATATCTAGCATTGCTATCGTTAGTAATGTCATCGTGCCGTTGGTAACTCTGTGTACCATTCGTCAACGTTGGTAACACTGTGTGTCATTGGTAACGTTGCTAACGTTATCGTTCGCAGTACATTCGTAAGGGAAGTGACACCGTTGAACAAATGCTTATATCTAAATATTTTAACAACATATGACAACAGTGGTTATGTTTAACCGTTATGACAGAAAATATATGTTTTCCTGTAGAAAATAACTTGATTTAACCGGTTTTCACGTTCATTTCATCCGTAATAACAGCAACCAATTCGTCAACTTAAAGTTAGCCAAATTGGTTGATCTGTTTGTTTGCGCTTCAAATGAAGGTCAAATTCGGCTAAATCACGTTATTTACTATAGGAAAACATATATTTTCTGTGCGAAATCACACCCTGTAATACAATACAAATTTACGCTATATTCTACGCTAATGGGGGACCTCCAGTGGGAAATCGGGGTTTTGGGTGGGGAAAACATACTAGGGAAACGATATATAATCGTAAAACAAGCCTTTTCTTCTCTATACATTACCTTCTTGAATACATTATAATCAGAGGAAAATACAAAACAGTATATCTGGATAAACATTGGAGATGCCGTTGCAAAGATTATTTCATGAAAAAATACAGTAACTAGTGCTGCCAACGTCTGATGTAGATCAAATGTTAGCATTCTATGCTAACATTAGCACCCACACGTATATACGTGCATACCAATTTTCGACCTGTGCAAAAATCCCACCCCCTGCGCAGAAGCTTTTTCCCCTCCAATTACTTGTTTTATTATCGTATTCCTTTTAAAATCATCTCATTTTACATTCCCATTCAATATTATTCATCATACATTCCATTTTATCTTCCTATATTGGGTTTATTTCTTTTGTTATTTCCTTTTCACTCCCCGGTTTCACATAAATACTTGCTCTGGACTAGTTTCCCTATTTAGTTCATTCATGTTTACCCTCTAGACTCCGTTGTTTTTCCCTTAACCAATCACGAACCGATATGTATTCAAAGTTTACACAAAGGGGTTGTCAACTGGTATTTCCCTACCTCCCTTCCTTTATCTCTTTGAGTGGTCTGTTCATACCCCTTCCACCAAATCCTTTTCCCTTGAAACCTATGTCCTAGTAAGGTGTCCGTCATTTCGAATGAGATTTATTTTTTCGTATTTTTCGATGGAGGAAGTTATAGAAACTTGTAACGGCTGCAGTATTCCAATAGTACCTAAAAGCAATTGCTAAATTCCATGGTGATTTTTATGATTCTTCAACCAATGTTGATAATTTCCTGATAGCACACAACGTAATTCCTCATCGCTTACAGTGCCCCAAGTGCCGTTCCCTTCTATCTTATAGGAAAGACATTCACGTGTTTTTTTGTTATACTAAAACCAGCATACCTAAAATCAAGAAGAAACGTTGTTGTGGTTATACCGTTACTTCTTATAAAGGTACATTTTTGGGAAAAAGTCGTCTACCCCCACGGAAGATAATATTATTTGCAAACCACTTTTTGCATAAACATTGGGACCATGAGACTCTCATGGAGGGTATCAACATATCCTCCAAAACTAGTGTCGATTGGAGAAGTTTCTGTTTCGAAGTTACCGAATACTTTTTCGATAATCAAGAGGCGATTGGTGGTGATGGAGTAATAGTTGATATAGACGAATCTCATTTTTGTAAAGGTAAATACAACCTTGGTAGACCGTTAAGTGACATATGGGTCTTTGGGTGTATTGAACGTGAATCAAAGAAATTTTTCATTATCCCTTTAGTTCCCCCCCCCCCCCCCTTTCTACTAAACGAGATGCTGCTACTCATTCATAAATATATCAACCTGGTAGTGTTATTATCAGTGATAAGTGGTCTGCCTACAACTCTCTTTCGGAAATTGGTTACGAACATAAGACTATTAATCATTCTGAACATTTGGTTGACCCCCAAGACCCAACCATCCATACTCAAAATATAGAACGGCTCTGGAGAGAAGTGAAGGAGTGGGTTCAGAGACCTGGAATGAAGACTGAATATTTCAAGCAATATTTTTCCAGGTTCTTTTTTACCCACTACTACCCAGAACATACGTTACTGCACCACTTCTTCATTACTGCCAGACGCCTCTACCCTCCGATACAACAACAGCCAATGTACCCCCTAGACCCACAAGACCCCGATGCCCCTCATCCATCTACATCCCAGTCATAGGAGTTAAGCCGTCAGTCTCACCCACAATTTTCGTCGTCGTTTTCAAATAGGTAATTCATTCCTCAATAGTCATTTTATGTGTTTTGTGACCGGGGAACTTCTAGGTTAGGTTAGGTGGATTTGTTAGGTTCTGTGCCCTTTTTGTACTTTTTATATATTTAGTAACACTTATATGGGCAAATTATTTAAAATACGTATGGAAATATCTAGCATTGCTATCGTTAGTAATGTAATCATGTCGTTGGTAACTCTGTGTACCATTCATCAACGTTGTTAGCACTGTGTATCATTGGTAACGTTGCTAATGTTATCATTCGCAGTACATTCGTAAGGGAAGTGACACCGTTGAACAAGTGCTTATATCTAAATATTCTAACACAACATATATGGCAACAGTGATTATATTTAACCATTTTAACAGAAAATATATGTTTTCCTGTAGGAAATAACGTGATTTAACCGGTTTTCACCTTCATTTCATCCATAATAACAGCAACCAATTCGTCAACTTAAAGTTAGCCGAATTGGTTGATCTGTATGTTTGCGGTTGAAATGAAGGTCAAATTCAGTTAAATCACGTTATTTACTATGGGAAAACATATATTTTCAGTTCGAGATCACACCCTGTAATACAATACAAATTTACCACTGTAAGTTACATTCATAAGACATACACAAGTACAAGACACAAACAAAATCATAATTACAACAAAGTGTTACTCACATATATTAGTATTTAATCATTACTCTGTTTGTTCAATTATTACACTGAAAAAGGTCCTCATAAGTGATGTGTTTCCCATGCATGAAAAGTGTTACCAAATTTTCAAGTGAAGCTATTCGGCTTATCCTATAATATAAATTATTCCCAAAAAGAGTGTGGGATTATAGACAATATTCCGTAAAATAATACAGAATTAAAACACTCATTCAATTAAATAGCACAGAATTAAATATGCTTCTAAATCTAAATATAAATGTAGGCAGCAAGTGATTTTTACACATTGGAGACCTGTACTCACGTGCCTGTATTCACATCCAGCTGTCAAAACGAGTCT
>NC_090752.1:90623336-90630836 GCF_036898095.1 Palaemon carinicauda | reverse complement strand
CATGACTTTAGACTTTACCTAAACACAAGACCAACGTTTTATATCTTACCCACTCACTTACATTGAGAATCAAGAATGAGACTTATGACAGGAGACGAAAGAAGCCATGCTAACCCTACACTTCGCACTTCCAGCGAGTGTTGGTAAAGCAATAGAAATATAGTTTTCTTTAGGTTAAGCCGTAGGTCTCATTCTTCCATACAACACAGGTTACTCGATACATCAATTGCCAGGAAGAAAATGACAGAGCATTGTTTGATATAATTTATCATATCAATTTCACCAGAGAGAGTAGCTTGAATTCCTAAGAAGGTAGACTTCTAAAAGATGTCTCATATAAGGGCATTGACATCGGCCATTTGATAAATTTTGAATATATATATATATATATATATATATATATATATATATATATATATATATATATAAATACATACATATATATATACTGTATATATATATATGTGTGTGTGTTCATACATACATAAGATTTATTATATTTCAACCTATAGTTTTATATATTTATTTACGTTATAAGTACCAGTGCCTATTTTTGTTACTTAAAAGGTATGTGACAAATATCATTGCGACCTTGTCACTGGAATTATACCAGACTTCAATTAATGAACCAATCAACCTTATTTTGAGAAATCCATTGACATTGTCTACATGCCAAACTGATATACTCTTATCAAAGTATATATTCATTAGCTTTGCTTTTCCAAAATAATGTTATCACCAATTGCTGGAAACCATAGATTTATGAGGGATGAAAAAAAAAAACAAGAAATGGACACTTATACATTTTACTCATCATCACTCTCAAGGAAAAAATTGTTTTCTATTTCTACTAATGTTTTTATTTTATTTTCTTTATTTTATTTTATTTTTTAGTCGCAAATCTAAAATCTATAGGAGTCCGAGTAGAATATCTCTCAGTGCGATTCCACACCCCTGTTTTAAACCTCTTCTATTATGTTTGATAATTTGTGTTAACCATTTAATCATTATCTACCACCATAATTATTATTATTATTATTATTATTATTTGCTAAGCTACAACCCTAGCTGGAAAAGCAAAATGCTATAAGCCCAGGGGCCCCAACAGGGAAAATAGCCCAGTAAGGAAAGGAAAGAAGGAAAAATAAAATATTTTAAGAAGAGTAACATTAAAATAAATATTTCCTATATAAACTATGAAAACTTTAACAAAACAAGAGGAAGAGAAATTAAATAGAATAGTGTGCCTGATTGTACCCTCAAGCAAGAGAACTCTAACCCAAGACAGTGGAAGACCATGGTACAGAGGCTATGGCACTACCCAAGACTAGAGAACAATGGTTTGATTTTGGAGTGTCCTTCTCCTAGAAGAGCTGCTTACCATAGCTAAAGAGTCTCTTCTACCCTTAATAAGAGGAAAGTAGCCACAGAACAAATACAGTGCAGTAGTTAACCCCTTGAGCGAAGAAGAATTGTTTAGTAACCTCAGTGTTGTCAGGTGTGTGAGGACAGAGGAGAATCTGTTAAGAATAGGCCAGACTATTCGGCGTATGTGTAGGCAAAGAGAAAGAACCGTAACCAAAGAGAAGGATCCAACGTAGTACTGTCTGGCCAGTCAAAGGACCCCATAACTCTCTGGCGGTAGTATTTCAACGGGCGGCTGGTGAAACATTTTATTGCTCTCCCGGCTCATTTTATATGTGCAGTACATAGTCTTTCCTAACAGGGATTTACTCGGTAGCCTAATAACAATGGGAATGAAGGAAAGAAGGCAAGAAGGAAGGGGGGGGGGGAGTACTAGGATAGCCATAGGTGTAAACACCGAAGGAGGGTTTGGGGGAACCTCTGCGTCACAGTTACGTGATTAAGTAACACTTCTTCGAACGCTCTTAAGGAAGTGAAGAAGTTCCTCTTTTTTCTAGGAGTAAACGGGTTAATTAAGCACATCTGTCAATTCATTGGACCACCAAAAATTAGGCCAATGTTTGAAACATTCATTGCTGTAGTTTCATGGAAATTCATAAGCCGGTTTGTTAGATATTTGGGAAAAACACTATTACACGGCCTCTGGAAACGATAGTAAGCCGTTTTTACTGCCTACATTATTACATTCAGTAACCTCGCGGAATCTTATTCAATAGGATTGCATTTATGAAAATGGGATTTATTACTGGCGTTGGGGCCTGAGGCAATTCAGCAACCGAGTGCAACTGAAGGAAAAGTCAGAATAAGTTGGACAGTGAGAAGGAAGGAAGTTAGCGGGGACGAGGTAAAGTACAAGGATATTAATGAAGGGCTCTGAGGGACGAGGGCGCCCTACAAAAATAAAACCGGTGAGACCACTCAGCGACGATGTGAGACTAGGGCAAAGAAAAAGTTAAGATGGCGGAAAGGAAGAGGGAACAAAGGGACAGTAGAAGGCTAAAAAGTAGATGCAGCTAAGGCTCAGTCCACACGTCAGAAACGTAGAAACAGTGAGAAAAGTTCGGTATAGGTTTTTTCGTAAGATTATTATTATTATTATTATTATTATAACTTGCAAAGCTACAACTCGAGCTGGAAAAGCAGGATACTATAAGCCCAGGGGCCCCAATAGGGAAAATAGCCCAGTGAGAAAAGGAAATATGAAAAAATGAAATATTTTAAGAACAGTAACAACATTAAAATAAATATTTCCTACCGAAGTAACGAGAGCTGTGCTCGTTGCCTGATGTACGAAGTTACGTTTCTCACCAATGCCAATGATATAAATTTTTTTTAATACTCACTTCAAAGTTAAAACATGTCAAAGTTTTATTGGTCCCGTGAGGCAACTTTAAACTTGATATTTATATAAACAGCATCATTTCAGCCTTTGGGATATCAGGGCTGATGCTTATCGAAATAGTGGTGATTTTTTTTTTTTTTTTTTTTTTAATGGGCTGGCAATGCAAGAGCCCGAGTTCCAACTTTATGTTGACGTAATCTACATTGAATAACGAGTTGTAGCCATTTCTAAAATAACTCTGGGTACTAATATTAATAATGTTATTGAAGATGAGGTGAAGTGAAAACTAACTCTTTCCTAGATTGATTGATTGATTGTTTGATTATGAGTAATCTGGCAGCCTGATTAAACGGGACCGGTGAGAAATACGGCAAATTTGCAAGTCAGAGATCTCTTATCTTAGGCCTTCAAAGATGTGCGCGCAAGGTTCGAATATAATTTCACACAAACTCTGCTCGGAAATCCTTGTTGTAATGTGTATTGAAGTTCTGTATAATTGTATCCTGCTTGGTGATTGTAGGTTCCAGTTTCGAGACAACATTGTAAAAGGTTTTTGGATCCATTCTCCTGTAATTTATGAAATCTAGTTCCAATTCACTTTATAACTCCTGCAGTATTATCAAATTCACGTCTCCTTTGCTAACACTCTAGCCACCAAATTTTCTTCTGTACTTTACTTTACTTTGACGGCTGCTTTTCCGGTCCCATAGAGCAGGGAAACTCCACTCTCTACAGGACTTCCACTGTCGTTTTGCCTTGTTCGTTCAGAGTATTTAATGTTTCATATCACGTATTGCCCATTTAGTGTTAAATCGTCACTGTCAAAAGACTCATGAAATAAGAAAGTCTTCTTCCCTTTTTTTTTTATAGCACACAGAGCAATAACGATACACACGAGAATGTTCGTGTTTTTGTGTACGAATGTTCACTTTCTTGTTACCCGTATAACGATCACTAGTGCTGCCTTCACCAAGCTCTCGCTGCTCAACTGTCATCGTTTGGACGCAAGCAAAAAGACCTTTACCAAACTTTGTTCGCTAAGAAACGAAGTTCGCCGAACGATGTTCGGTCGTGTGGACGGAGCCTGAGAGAGAGAGAGAGAGAGAGAGAGAGAGAGAGAGAGAGAGAGAGAGAGAGAGAGAGAGAGCAACTAGTGTACGCGCCCCTTCAAAAATGACAGCTAAATATTGAGATAGATATACACACACAACCCCACCCCCCTCACCATGGTATGACAACTCCTCTCCCCCCTCCCAGAGGGACGGGGAGAGTTCAGCGTGATCGAATATATATATATATATATATATATATATATATATATACATACATACATACATATATATATGTATATATATATATATATATATATATATATATATATATATATATATATATTAGTCAGGGAGATAACTCGCTTTTTCAGAGACAAATATTACTTGGTGAATCATATTTCACAATAAATAACGTTAAATCTTGGGGCAGTAAAATCGAGGTAAGTCTTTGGCTTCGCTTCATATAATTTATATATTAACTTCTATCAGGAAATTTCCTTAGCAAACTAAATGTAAAGTCAACAAAGCCTCGGACCCCTTGAAGATATTCTAATGCTATTGCCAGTACAAACAAAATATGCTCAATTATCGTTGACAGCAAAGGAAAAATATAGGCTTTTATACTAAAGTACACACTTTTGAGTTTTCTCTTAATAAGTAAGTAGGTTGTAGGAAGTTCCTACTTCCGTTTAACTAGATTTCTTTTTCTGTTCCTTGTTCAGTTTCACCCTTTCCTTGATGTAACATCGTCTCACATAAAAGAGTTTAGCCCTTGACTTTGCTCATTTCCCCACATAGTGTTTGGCCATAGCTTTTGTTCTCGTTTCTCATGAATTATAATCCACATCTTTGCTCTTGTTCTGCATTGAGTCTCACGCTGGAATTTATTCTAGTTCGCCATGGGATTTTTCCAAGACTTTTTTAAGTTACTGAAATACCTTGACATAGTCCTTACGTCCAAGGCTTTTTCCTACTGTATTTAAGCCTTATATTATGTGAGTCTTAGTCTTCCCATAGCCTGTGTCCTGTCTTAACCAATCTCTCTCTCTCTCTCTCTCTCTCTCTCTCTCTCTCTCTCTCTCTCTCTCTCTCTCTCTCTCTCAAACGCCATTCCATTTTAGAACGTTTATTAGACCCTTAATGGCAGTAGCTGTAGACCAAGTGTGTCATACTCATTTAGGTAAGCATTCACATTTTGTTGAAGTACCACATTGCTTTGCCATTTCATACACATTACAATATGTCATTCACATTTCTACCTAATTAAAATCGATACGAAATATAATTCTAACAAAAGCTGCATTTCTACTTTGCTCTAAATCAATTATTATAACTAATATTTCAGACTAGTATTGTTGTACTTATAGTCTCTCACTGAGCCACTTTTTCCAGCCAGCAGTTTGATCAGCAAAGTTACAAAATATTGGGGTCAGACAAAAAGTTAGGCAACCTCATCCAACAAATGCCTGCAGACAACCTAGTGAGTAACACCTGGCGTAACCACTTCTCTATAGGAAAACTCATGTTGAAAAAAAGTATATATATATATATATATATATATATATATGTATATATATATATATATATATATATATATATATATAAGTATATGCATATATATATATATATGTATATATACAAAAGTATATACATACATATATATATATATATATATATATATATATATATATATATATAAACCAGTTTTAATGTAAAAGAATCATTTTAAAATTTTATATATATATATATATATATATATATAAATATATATATATATATATATATATATATATATATATATATATATATATATATACATATACATACATATTTCCACGAAAAAAAAAAATTATTTTGAAAAAAAATATATATCTCGATATAAACGTATCAGAATAAATTGTGATAACTTCAAAATAACCTGATTTTTATTCTCCCCCCTTACGATGCATATCCTTCCGTAGCCTAAGTGGGAGGTTGTTTATTTTAATTAATGTCTGTTTGTAGCACAATTACGCCGCTATTACCAGGATTTCGCTCAAGACAATGAAATAATGGCAGAGGCCATCTGTATAGATTGAAGGGAGGGAATATGCAGAAATGACGGATGTTTATGAACATATTGTATGATGTAGGAATCACTGGCCTCGAATAAATAAATCTATTGATAATTTGATTTCTTAACCAAAAGAATACAGAAACAAATAAATCAAATCCCTTCACTATCATATTGATAATATAAAAAGAAAGTTCATTTCCTGTATGACTTGAAGACTACTGTATTCTTGTACGAGCCAATTATTCTCAAAACTAACCTACCTCTCTCTCTCTCTCTCTCTCTCTCTCTCTCTCTCTCTCTCTCTCTCTCTTCTCTCTCTCTCTCTCTCTCTCCTCTCTCTCTCTCTCCTCAATAAAAAGGTTATGATGGTGAAAATTAAAGATACAAAATTTTTTGGATATTTTGAAATAAATCAATAAGAATTGTTAAATTGACACTTTAAGATTCTTTGAAATGATATGCTCTCTTCAGTTTGTAGGCGTCTCTAACACATACATATGCAGGCCCTATACATAATAATTCATGTGTGTATGTATACATACATACACACATACATACATACATTTATATGCAGAAGAACCAAAGGGAAAATGAAAATACGGAATATACGATTAAGTCTTGACTAGTTTCAGTCCTCTGAAGAAGTATCACGAAACTAGTCAGGACTTAATCGTATGATTTCGTATTTTCATTTTCCCTGTGGTTCTTCTGTGTCTGAGCATCACGTTTTCCTGTGATTTTTACGCATATATATATATATATATATATATATATATATATATATATATATATATATATATATATATATATATATATATATACCCTATGCATAAAAATTTATGTGTATACAGTATATATACGTGTGCTGTACATACACACATAAATTATACACACACACACATATATATACTTATGAATAAATATATATATATATATATATATATATATATATATATATATATATATATTCAAGAAAAATAAATCTATACAAATCATAAAGATATTTGTGATGACAAAAAAAGAGAAGCCCCAAACGATGAAAGTAAGTCCTCTTTAAAGCTTTGCTGGGTCTCCAATCTGCGAACAAGTTTGTTGCCCCAGAAATATGAGACCCTTAACTTTTGACCCTCCAGACTGCCCCCAAATAAAATACCAGTAGAAGCTACACCACCATTTCGTTTCCGAATCGAAAGTTTGTGAAAAAAAAAAAAAAGGTATCATGCCATGAAAATGACCTTGTATTTCGAAGCAGTTTATTTTTTCGATTCTGGGTTGTTTGGGTTTATATGAGAGAGAGAGAGAGAGAGAGAGAGAGAGAGAGAGAGAGAGAGAGAGAGAGAGAGAGAGAGAGAGAGATAGAGACTTCAGGAAATCTCTATTAAGATCAGATATAATTTTCTGAAATTATATAAATTACTACTATTGACAACAACAACAACAACAACAACAACACTACTACTACTACTACTACTACTACTACTACTACTACTACTAATAATAATAATAATAATAATAATAAAAGACATGAAAATGTAAACAGTCTGAATTTCATTGCAATAAGATACTTATTGGATGTTTCAAAATTTGATCTCGGAATCAGCACAGCATTGGCAACCTTCACTTGT
>NC_090752.1:90615836-90618336 GCF_036898095.1 Palaemon carinicauda | reverse complement strand
GTAAAATGTGCTCAGGGAAATATGATATCTTTTACATATAATCTACGATCAAACTAAGTATTCACCTATATATATATATATATATATATATATATATATATATATATATATATATATATGTATGTATATATATATAAAGCGTGGTTATCATTTAAGGGTATTTTTCTTATTAGGACTCCGAAGAGTATCAATCTTTAGATTAAAACAAAATTCTCTTGTACCAACCGTGTTTCACAAAATTGTACATAATTCCTTTTGTATATATTATGCTTGTATCTTCGCTCTTCCCTCGCACTAAAACGAACATGAAAATTCAAGTCTGGTTTTTCCTCTGTAATATTGTCTGTCTTGTGAACTTGTTATGTCCTGTTGCCTTGAGGTTTTGTATATAAGGAGAATGTTCTACAATAATATAACTCAGTCGTTCCCAACCTGTCTTTGAGTTCACAGCCTTACTCGGCGCTGTCCAATTGGTGACCCCGGAAGTCGACTGGCTCCCACTGCCTTCCACCCCCACCTCCCTCGCCCCTCCATCGTTGGTACTATGACGGAGACGGACTCTACTGCAGTTGGCGCCGCGGCCGCCCCATTGAAACTTTCACCATTCGCCAGCAGAGAAGCGTTTGCTTGGTTTCAACGCGCTAAAGTCCACTTTCGTATCAGGGGCGTGACTCACTCAACCACCAAAGCGGATTATGTTCTCGCAGCGATACCCGAGGACACCTTCCCAGAAATATCCGACTGGCTTTGTGAACAAGGAGACACCCCAATAGCGTATGACGCCCTTAAGACATACCTTCTGCAGCAGTACTCGCCGTCGCCAGCCGCCCGTATAGCAAAGCTTTTTCAGCTCTCGCAACAACCGTTGGGGGACCAAAGGGCTTCGCTTGCCCTCAGGGAAATGACCAGTATCGCTCGCCTTCAACCTGCCGCAGACGGCTCTCCTCGTGAGGTGAACCTACTCCGTGCCCTTTGGATACACCGTTTACCTGAACCTGTACGCGCTGCCATACCCGATGTCGATAGTTTACCCATAAAGGACTTGATGACCAAAGCCGACGCCCTTATGGACAGCCACTTCAAGACCTCCATCAACGCCTCCACCCCTGACGACGAGGATGCCTATTCAATGTCAACCGAAGCCGACATGAATGCCGTAGGACATACACGCCTACCCCGTGACATGCCGAAGCGGCGACAAAGCCGCCCACCACCCACCAATCGCTCGCGCCCCAACGAACGACTTCTACAGCCACTTACTACCTCCCATCCGCCGCAGTTTTGCTACTACCACTTCAGATTCGGGGCAACCGCGAAGAAATGTGCCAAAGATTGTCAGTGGTCAAAAACGTGTAAGTAGGCCATCGCTTGTGGCGGTGGCCTCCCATGTTTCTAATCTTTTCTTTTTACAGGATGCAGGGACGGGAGTGCGATTTTTGGTAGACACGGGTGCTTGTCGTTCTCTTTTGCCAAGGAAAACTCTTCAAGGCACAACGTAGCCTGTCTACATCTGCCGACGTCCGCTTGGTAGCTGCCAACGGATCTGCGATACCCACCTATGGTTACGAGAACCTCACATTATCGTTCGGAAACGGTAAATTCAATTGGAAGTTTCTCATTGCTGACGTCACAATGGGGATTTCCTCTCTCATTTCCACCTTCTGGTTGATGTCGCCCACCGACGATTGGTCAACGCAGACTCGTACTTGTTGACACCTCTTCAACCCGCCCCCTCTAACCTCACTCTCCACATCAGCGCACCCACGGATGCCTACGCCCACCTCCTCACGTCGTACCCGGAAGTTTTCCGTCCAGACCTTCGCCAAACGCCCACGGTTCCTGCCAAGCACGGTATTTATCAACATATCAAGACGACGGGACTCCCAGTCTTCGCAAAATCCAGACGTCTGGCACCGGAATGATTGGCAGCCGCCAAACAGACGTTCGCCGAAATGGAGAAAATGGGCCTTTGCCAAAAGGCCTCCAGACCATGGTCGTCACCCTTACACATCGTTCTGAAGAAAGACGGCTCCCTCCGTCCGTGCGGGGATTACAGGCGCCTGAACATGCAAACAGAACCGGATCACTACCCCCTCCCAAACATTGCCGATGTAACCTCCTACCTGCACAAAGCGAAGGTTTTCTCTACGCTCGACCTCCTGAAGGGGTATTATCAGGTGCCTATGAACCCAGAAGACATCCCCAAGACCGCCATCACCACTCCGTTTGGCACATACACCTTCAATTACTCCTGTTTTGGCCTTCCTAATGCTGGGGCAACGTTTCAACGTCTCATGGATGGCATCTTAGGGGACCTCCCTTTCTGTGTAGGTTATGTGGACGACATACTTGTGTTCTCCTCCTCAAAAGAGGAACACCTGCGCATCGTGCTCGACCGCCTGCAACAAAACGGCCTTGTAGTCCGGTACGACAAGTGTACCTTTGGCGCCAACGAAGTGTCGTTCTTAGGGCACCGTATCACTCCTGAAGGAGTCCATCC
>NC_090752.1:90608336-90610836 GCF_036898095.1 Palaemon carinicauda | reverse complement strand
ATTACTTGCAGCGGTGTATTTCGCAATTGGATGGTCTATTAACTGACAAAGGAATTGTATCTCTTTAATCAAAGGCAAACAATTTACATGCATACATATACACACACATATATATATATATATATATATATATATATATATACATACCTACATATACATATAACATATATATATATATATATATATATATATATATATATATATATCTATCTATATATATATATATATACTGTATATATACATATCTATCTATATATATATATATATATATATATATATATACTGTATATATACACGTATATATAAAAATATAAATAATGTATATATAAATATTATATATACACATGGACAGATAATATGAGTGTTTTTGTCTGTGTCTATGAACATACGAAATACGGCTTTCACTTACTCCCTTAATTTGTATGCAACTCCGCATAACGGATGAAGAAACACGAACATGTGTTGGGATTTCAGAAGAAAAAATAAAAAGTTGCATCAAAATTTAGATATATTTCCACGACTTCCAATTTTGAAAATGAATGGGAAAAGCTATGTTCTTCCCAAGGCTTCCATTTTATGAGGAAATTTCTATAATAATTATTATCATCATTTCCATAAAAATAATCCTTTCAAGTTATGAGGTAAAAGAATGAATGAGAAGAAAGTAAAAACCTAAAATCCATTCGTATTAAATTAATTAATCAAGTTTTGTGTGACTGATGTTGGTGTGGAAGAAAATTAAACTTCTATTCATAATGAATCAGTTTTTTTATGGTGTGTCGTTTTGATTAAAGAAGTTGACAGATTTATTGTGCGTGAATCATGGGGATACCCTTTATGAATACAAAATGAATCGTCTTAAATGCAGGATGGAGAGAGAGAGAGAGAGAGAGAGAGAGAGAGAGAGAGAGAGAGAGAGAGAGAGAGCGAGAGATTGGACAGAATATGCATATAGAGAATAGCACGCAAAGAGAGAGAGAGAGAGAGAGAGAGAGAGAGAGAGAGAGAGACTGGGGAGAAAATACACAGCGTAGCACACCCAGAGAGAGAGAGAGAGAGAGAGAGAGAGAGAGAGAGAGAGAGAGAGAGAGAGAGAGAGAGTTATAATGAACATTCCAATTTTAATATACATAATGTGAAAAATTAGGAATGGAATAGAATAATTATAGAAAAATGAACATAATTATCACTAAAATATAAAATGCCATTCAGGCGAGTTTAAATATATGCTTTAGCGACTAAGAAATTTTATACAATATTAAAAAAGTTTTCAAATTACAAAGGTTTTACGAATTGCGTTAATTAATGAGCATATATATTTATTTGTTCGGGTGGCGTCTGTTTCAAACAATAAAGTTTTACCTTTATCATAGATATAATTGTATTCTAAATTAAAACTTTCAATCGGTTTATTATCTGACATAAGCGGCAAAGTTTCAATTTTAATTAGATGTTTTCTAAATTAGGCAATTTCAATTTTAACCAATTAGCTGTTTTCTAGATTAGACAATTTTAATTTCAACCAATTAGCTGTTTTCTAAATAAGGCAATTTTAATTTTAACCAACTAGCTGTTTTCTGAATTAACCAATCTCAATTTTAACCAATTTGCTGTTTTCTTAATTAGGTAATTTCAATTTTAACCAATTAGCTGTTTTCTAAATTAGGCAATTTCAATTTCATCCAATTAACTGTTTTCTAAGTTAGGCAATTTCAATTTTAACCAATTAGCAGTTTTCTAAATTAGGCAATTTCAATTTTAACCAATTAGCAGTTTTCTAAATTAGACAATTTCAATTTCAACCAATTAGCTGTTTTCTAAATTAGGCAATTTTAATTTTAACCAACTAGCTGTTTTCTGAATTAGGCAATCCCAATTTTAACCAATTTGCTGTTTTCTTAATTAGGTAATTTCAATTCTAACTAATTTCAATTTCCTTATTCCAGATTCAAAGAATTTTAAATTTTTTAAGGTATCAAAAATCCATCTGTTTTAGTGTGTTTTAAGTCTTAGAAACTTAAGAAAATTTAATTGCCAGTCCAGATGGATTTTACATATATATATATATATATATATATATATATATATATATATATATATATATATATATATATATATATATATATATATATAATTACGATTAAATCAAAAGAAAAACGGATTTGTAGTCATGGTTTTGCCCATAAGTGAAAAAAAAAAACACCTCAACTGAATATGAAAACACATAAAAGTTATGATGTGGATTTCAGCTTACTAATATTTACTTATTTTGTCATGTAAACACGACAATATATATATTTACAGTAGTAAATAAAAACCAATATTCACTTGCTAGAAATGAATGTTTTTTTTTTTTTTTTGAAAAGTATTAAACGAACCTAAATCCATATTGCGCATAAAAATTGCATTTTCCCGTAAACGTCCTTTTTTGAATTTGTTTACCAACACAATAAAGTCCTTTTTTTCGTAATAATTTGGCAATTGAAATAGAACATCGCGC